>NC_051181.1:92704686-92942415 GCF_013339695.2 Rhipicephalus sanguineus
TGTGGCGCGTGTTGGTAGGTGAGTCGTTTGACACAGTAACGCGCGAACCAGACAGAACGTACGAATAGCGCTAATAAAAATTTAAAAAAAAAGAGGACGAGAGGCGTGGTGGATGCTATCCTTGTCTCTAGTTCTGCTTTAAAAATTTCGTTTACGTCAATTGTGCGATATTCGGTATTCTTTGTAGCATATAAAGAACAGAATATACCTACCACGTACTCTGCGATCAGATTACCACACCAATCTGAACGTGTTCCCTTGTTGCTGTTTTGACCGAAAATATACGAAGGACTTCCTATCGCGCCGTCAACAGCCTGCCTGTGGGAAACGTGCCATCGCTCACCGTATGACTGCAGGGTATATTTTTTTAGCTACACAGCGCAATATATGCTGGGGAAGTCCATATTTTATTGATAAAAATATGGCCGTCATTTGAATTCAAAAGTATCAACTTGTCTATTGTTAGTTGAACACCACATAAATACATATCTTACTCTACAGGACGTCTGCTATTGAAAAAAAAACAGAAAAAAGGAAACATACACTCATGAACATGATTCACGGTGCCAGAATAAAAAAAGTAATAATTTCATATTTTGGGATTTTAATTCACATAAATGAGTTTCTAAAAAAATTAGAACAAGCACTCATAGTATTCTTGAGCAAGATATTTCCTGGGCTGCTAAGAGGCTGCCGCAGGCTAAATTTTGTACGCATCACTTCGCTTTCAATAAGGTTCGGGCATTTGCCTCTACTAGGCTACTAATTACTCGCGTACTATTCAGCCTGAATGCAATTATTGTACTTGCGAAAACTGGGCTCATCAAACCACGAGCTGTGTTCCTTGTATAGAACCGTTCGACCATTATTTTTAGGATACACGTGCGCTCGCTGTAATCGGGCTTTTTTGTTTTTGTCCGCTTCGGGTAAGGGGTCACTTTATTCATTTTGCCACAACAATATGGTTCAAAGTAATGGTACGAAACGCTTCGTTCACCTACCTCTTTGACTGAATTCACTTTACGCGCCATTGCGTCATTGTTCGTGGTTCACCATAAAAATCATGGGGTACCGATAGCGCCTTCTTGCAGTATAACAGGCGAACAAGACAGGAATAAGTTTTTTTTTTGTATTTACTACTCGGGGACAACTTTCTGTGGCAATGAAGGGAAAGCTACGGGGGCGGAGCGTCTGCAGATGTACTGCTGCGCGAAGTAGTCCGCATTGGCGCGCGTCTCGTAACGCCGTGGAAAGTGATGGCTAGCGTTGCATTTTGACGCGAACGCTGCTTAGCGTCTAAGGTATGGGTAAAGGCGCGACTTTTTCACGCACGCAAAAACGCAAAGTGACAACGTATAAAGTAAAAGAAATACAAATATCTCGCCTGTGTGCGCTGCGTTTCGTCTGAAAAAGCTACATGTAGAGAATGAAGGAGTATTTTATATATCTCACGCAGAAAATACGGACGCAATTGTGGGAATATATTCATTAGCGGTAGGGTACGTGCATTGTGGCTCTGTAGCTTTCTCTTCATTGCCACAGAAGTTGTCTCCGTGTATAGCATGCCCAACAAAGCCTGGTAAGAGAAATCAGTTCTGTACAATGAGGAGAAAAATATACGGACCGAATATTTTCAAACCATAGAGCGATAAATACATAAAACTAACGATAATGAGTGCAGACGAGAAGACAGACAGACAGACAGACAGACAGACAGACAGACAACAGACAGACAGACAGACAGACAGACAGATAGATAGATAGATAGATAGATAGATGATAGATAGATAGATAGATAGATAGATAGATAGATAGATATAGACGGACGACAGGCAGATAGATAGATAGATAGATAGATAGAGAGATAGATAGATAGATAGATAGATAGATAGATAGATAGATATATAGATAGATAGATAGATATATAGATAGATAGATAGATAGATAGACGGACAGACAGGCAGATAGATAGATAGTATAGATAGATATAGATAATAGATATATATAGATAGATAGATAGATAGATAGATATATAGATAGATGAAGATAGATAGATAGATAGATAGATAGATAGATAGATGATAGATAGATAGATAGATAGATAGATAGATAGATATATAGATAGATAGATAGATAGATAGATAGATAGATAGATAGATAGATATAGAGATAGATAGACAGACAGACAGACAGACAGACAGACAGACAGACAGACAGACAGACAGACAGACAGACAGACAGACAGACAACGGACTTTATTGGATCCTGAGGAGTTACTGACAGGACCCCCTAACGGGAGGCTGTTGTAATCAGAAATTCGTTTTACTAAACCCGTCCTCGTATTTTCCGTGTCCCACAGTCTTGCTTTGCGCTGCACACCTCCCACATTATAAAAAAACAACCAGCCCAAACCACTAGCATTATCTTTAGTGTCATGTAATTCTAAGCGATTCTGAAGTTGCCTCCTTGAACTGAGGGTTTACATTAGGATAATCTCGACATTATTCTTCCTGCATGAGGTGTTTTCTTCTAGATTGCTCAGTGACACTTTCTTTATTTCTGCTAGTTAGCTAGTTTCGTGCTCAGGAAATTTTGACCAAGTGGGGTTAAGTGGAGAGGAATGGGGGTAGGATGATCTTTTTCATCTAACGTCTATGCCACATATTTCAAACGTTCTAAACCTTCCTTTAGCATGGCCTGCGGCCTTACGCGCCAATACAGATGTGACTAGCAGTCGCTAAAAATATATGAGTGTGGTTTATGTAATACGACGAATGTTTTCATTCGCGCAGCCAACATGGGTATATATCGAGCTTTGAAGGCGTAAAGACCCAAACTGCAGGCATTGGTTAGGGTTTAGGTGCATGTGTGCGTTTATCGTTTGCTTCCGGGTACCTCTATTCGCTTGTCCTCACTACAGCTCCCAGAGACAACATTTCTCAGCAACGCTAGCCCGCCTCGATGACCAGCCGCTTTCCGAACAATCAATCTTGGAGTGCCAGAACGTTCGAACTTTCAACCAGAAAGCGACGAATGCGCTGCTGAAGTTTCCGCGCTCAAGCGACCTCGCTAAACCACTGTGATGCTCCCGTGCTTTAGTGTACCTGCGTTTTTTTCTTTATTTTTTACTCCATTTTTCTTCCTTACCTTTCAATCCCCCCTTACCCCTTCCCCACTGTAGGGTAGCAAACCAAAGAAATTTGTTCTGGTTAACCTCCCTGCCTTTACCTTTACCTTTCTCTCTCTATATTTGCTATAACTTATTTACATGTTTGGACAACTGGTTTAACATTTGCGAAATAACTTTTATGTTCTAACAGCTCGCCTATAAACTGTGTTTTAAAGCATGTATAATACTTCGCATATCCGTGGTCACTGCTTTATAGTATCTATGTGGAATACAGATGCCAACGATCATGATCATTAAATTTGGGTGGCGAGATAATAAATGGAAAAGCAAGACATCCCGATGTGCCTCCAACGCTGCTATAATGTATAGGTCATTATTCAACTGAGTTCGAACTGAATAGATCGGTGCATTGTGGCCGGGCCAGTGGAGCAGAATAATCGCGGCTGGGCCAGTGGAGCAGAATCACTTAGAGGCAAGCTGATGAAAGCGCGATTCCACATCAGAAAGCCACTCGCATTGTCGAGCAATATGTTTCAGGCCGAAATGCGCGCTTTGCAGCATAGTAATCATTTCTACTTCCTCGTTTGGGACATCTTCAGTGACGCTGCCCGCATTGCTAGTCTGCAAATGCCGGCGGAGACTTTCCAGCCTGGTAACGCGTGCTTGCACAATTTCTATAAATGTTTTAAGCCATTCGAAGAGATATTATAGCTGTGAGCCGCTACAGAAATGATTCCAATGACACGTCAATAAATAATATTTCTTTATAGGCCCCCCTTTTAGCTTGACATTTAAATATGCAGCATTACTGCCACCTGTCTTCGAAGATGATGCTCATTGCAGTGTAGTTGGCAACCACATAACTACATTTAAGCATAACAGCATCGGGAGGAACTGAATGCCACGTTGCACATTGTTTCATTCGGCCTTGGGTTTCGTGTTGGCCTTTGCTAAATATAAGCCTTGTAAATAGTTTCCCATTTCTAGTATGTCGACGTAACACTATTGACACGCTCCTGTCCTGATGGAAATGTTTGACGTGTATAGCAAAATTGAAAAAGCCATGTTCACCGTGCTTACTTTTCTTTACCTTTTGTTAGCTTTCACCCTTATGATTCCGAAATCGTGCATTCTCCAGATGTCGTGTCGAAGCAATACTTACACCTGTCTTAAGGGAAGAGAGAGATACTCTGTATTAGAAAAGCAGAGATTTTTGGCGGCGTCTGTATACCTCTCGCATGCTACTCTGTGTAGGAATGGGGAATGGGATTGACAGACTAAGGAAGAGAGGGGAGGAAATAATAATAACAAGAAAGTATATAAAAAAATGAAATGCGCAAGTGAACCTGATAGAAATATTTAGAACGAGGGTGTCAGGTAAGTTAAGACTTTGCTATGTGAAATATCCAACCATTAAAGTTTTCCGACTAGGCCAATTTTTGACAGGTAATTAAACAGTGACTGTAAAACCCGTCGTTGCTTTGAAGTGCCGGGCACCGGGCCTAATATGTTGTCTATTGTTAACTGATCGTGGCATATCATGTCCATTTGTCCCTCAAACAATTCTCTCTCATCGCGGTACGCGGAACATTCCAAAAATGTGTGCTCCACTGTCTCTATGCTGCCACAGTTAGCACAGCCGGGACCAGTGGTGCGCCCTATGCGGTACAAAATAATGTTCGTGTATGCCACGTTCAGTCGAAGTCGATGGCACAGCGTCTGAAGTTGGCGAGGATGTGTTGGGGAAATTTTCACTTTCACTTCTGGGTCAATGCATCGCAGATAGTTATCTTGATGGAGCGGCAGATTCCAGAGGCGGTCTTTTTCTTGACAGGCATATTTTTTTTGCGATGTTCGGGGCGTCGACTTTAGTAAAAATATTCTTCTGAAATCCCGGTAGTGGAGTCCTTTTAGGGCTGCTTCATCCGCTTTTTCGTTTCCTGAAATACCGGCATGGCCAGGTATACATTGGAACTTATTGTGATATCCTGCAATCTTAGCCTTGTGATGAAGATTGGCAATATTAGATGTTAAACTTTGGTGATTACCATGCTTATACCTGTTCCACATACTTTGTAGGGCTGCTTTATAATCTGTAAAAATCAGCCATGTATCTACGGTGCCTTGCAGAGTGCTGATACACCCCAGTTCTTGTCGCGTGAATAGTGCCGCATGGGACAGTATGCGTAGGTACATGGCACAAAGAAGCACTTCTCGAGCTAAAACGCCCGTAAGAGCGGTTAGCACGCGTAGGGATCGAGGTTGAGGACTAAGTGTTTATGTAGCGTCAATAATTTAGAAAGATCGCCGAGCTGCCGTTGAAAGAAGCAAGACAACCAAGTCGAAGTGGAAGCATGCCAAGCGGGTAGGCCTGTATTTATTATCACGACAAATACTTGCCTAAATTCTTGGTGCGTAACGTTACGTATATAGTCTGCGTAAACTTTCGAGGATGATGTAGTGTATGGATTGAACGCTTTTTAGTGTACACTGTAACTGTAGATATTAAATAGCCAAATAGACGAAAAGCTAATGCAGATATGACAGCTTCTGCAATCCATTTCCAATTTCATATATTCCGCCAGACAACTTTATTCCATACCCGATAATCTGCCGATCTCATCACACCATCTAATATGACGCTGCCGCACATTACGTTTTTACCATTTAAACCCACATAGCAAGACCTACCTTCGTCCGCTTCTTTTTCTTAAAAACAGCCAATAAACGCGCCTATACAACACGGTCCTCCGATTCACATTTTCACGTTGAATTTTCTTCGCTTTGTGTGTAGATACAACTGACTTTCTTTAGCTCTTTGTAACGTCTGCAGGTCCATTGGAAGCTTCTGTGCTAGTGTTTGAGTGCCTAGCTCGCCAAATCTACTAATTGTTACTCCTATTCTTACAATATACCAGTAAACCTGATTGAAGGCTTTTGAAATGGCGCCGTAAAAGATTTAGAGAACAAAGAACTTTCATTACTTTCGCGATATTTTTCTGTTCTTTAGAACACGCTTTAATTACGTACTGAACGGAATAAATAACAAGTGCATGACGCGAAACGCATGCTTTTTGCGGATTCTTTCATAAGAGATGAGTCGTTTTGTTGTTTCATTTAAGCTAATAAATACATACAAAGTATCTATCCATAGCCTTAGCTTAAGGGCTGAAGAAATGTACCGATTCAGGGTCTGCCGCACGTAGCAGTTGTTGCCACACTTCCGTATGAAGAATTGGGATGGATGGTGGAACTTTATTAAATATAGTCCTGAGAGACGCGACTAGCGCGCAGTGGGCTTCTCCCACGTTGGGACGGGCAGGCTTAGCCTGACCACCGCATCGTGGGCTCTCTGGACGGCCCAAAGCTGATCCCCCTTGTTGGGGCTTCTGATGGCGGAGCTCCACTTGGCTGGGTCGGCTTGTTCACTGCCCAGTAACGAGGGGCATCGCCAGAGCATATGCTCTAAGTTAGCTATTTCCCCACAAAGCGGACACGAGCTGCTAGTGTAAGTATCCGGGTAAATTTTGTGAAATAAGGCCAGATTTGGATATGATGCAGTCTGCAGGAGTCTAAGCGTCATGGCCTGGGCTCTGTCATGACCTCGCGCCTTGGAGTGGGCCAGCTCGTTGAGGTTGGTGGGGCCTCCTTCAAAATGACCCATTTGAGCAGGGAACCACGTTAAGATGTGGTTAGAGATGTCTTTTTCACCGAGAATACGGCCTGGTTCCTTGGCGATTGCGCCGACGGCGAAGGCACGGACGGCTGCCCGTGAGTCGCTGTATACGTTCGCGCGCTTCTCGTCGAGGAGAGCGACGGCGATGGCCACCTGTTCGGCAACGCTCGAGGAGGAACATTCAATCGATGCGGCGTTGATGACCGAACCAGCTTGGTCGACCGAGACCACTGCGTATTTGTTGCTGTTCCCGTACCTGGCCGCGTCGACAAAACAGCCAGGGACCTCTGCTACACTGCGGAGGATCGCCGCTGCCCGTCTTCTTCCAGTGTTTCGCAGCGGGTGCATATTGCGCGGAATGGGGGAAACGATGATTTGTTCACGTTGTCTTCTTGGCAATCCCTGGTAATTGTCGTCCACTGTGGCCGACGGGATACCCATGGCCATCAGGAGTCGCCTCCCAGCCTTCGTGCCCGAGAGTCTGATGACCTGTGCCATCTCCTGTGCCTCCGCAATCTCCTCGAGAGTATTGTGCATTCCCAGCTGTAGGAGGTGTTCCGTCTGCGTGTAGTTCGGGATAACAAGAGCGCTCTTGATGCCTCTCCGGGTCATGGCGTTTAATTTATCCGCTCAGCCCTCCTCCAGACATGCATGGCCGCGACGCAGGTAAAGTGGCACAGTAAGAACGCGTGGATAAGCCTGACCAGGTTGTCTTCTGCAAGACCACTGCGTCTGTTGGCGACCCTCCTGATAAGGCCGATGGTGCTGTCAGTCTTTTTTGCGAGCCGGAGGATCGTTTGGCTATTGGTGCCCGACGACTCCACGATCATACCGAGGATGCGGATCGACGCGACCCTAGGGATAATGTCCCCACTCTTCGTATGCAGGTTGATGTCACTCTCTGCCAGGGGCTTCCAGTCTTTCGGCTTGCGTCCCCTCCTGCTGGGTCTATACAAAAGCAGCTCTGATTTACTCGGCGAGCACCTGAGGCCCGTGTCCTGCAGAAAGGACTCTGTACAGTCGATGGCTTCCTGGAGGGCAGATTCAATGTGCCCATCGCTGCCTCCAGCACACCAGATCGTTATGTCGTCCGCGTACACAGTATGTCCGATGCCTTGAATCTTGCCCAGACCCTCCGATAGACCAACCATGGCGATATTGAACAATAGCGGTGAAATCACGGACCCTTGCTGGGTGCCCCTATTGCTCAGTGCCATTTTGTCCGTTCCGATCTCGCCGACCTTGAGCAGGGCGCTGCGTCCCTCGAGGAAAGATCGAACGAAAGCATGGAAGGCCGCGCCCAGGTCTAGGTTCGAGATTGAGTCGAGAATGAACGAGTGATGTATATTATCAAAAGCCTTCTCTAGGTCAAGACCGAGAATGGCCCTCGTGTCCCGGGTGTTACTGTCGAGTATCTGAGTCTTGATGAGCCTCATAGCGTCCTGAGTTGAAAGAACGGGCCTAAATCCCACCATGTTGTGAGGAAACAGCTCGTTTTCCTCGATAAACACTGTGATTTTGTTGTGGATGACGTGCTCTGCCACCTTCCCCACACAGGATGTAAGAGAGATAGGCCGTAGGCTTTCCAAGCTCGGTGGCTTGCCGGGCTTAGGAATGAGGATGACCCGCGCAATCTTCCACTGCTCAGGGACTGCGCCCTCCTTCCATATACGGTTGATTTCGTCCGCGAGAAACTCGACCGACTCGTCATCGAGGTTTCTCAGTGCCTTGTTTGTTACACCATCCGGGCCTGGCGTGGATCTACCATTGAGATCATGTAGAGCTCTCCGGATCCCCTCGATGGTGAATGGTTCGTCCAGAGTGGAGTTTGGTTTCCCACTGTATTCGGTGTAGGCGCCGCCATCGCTCGTTTTCAGAGGCAGGTACTTTTTTGCAAGATAATCCAGGACTTCCTTCTCCGTTGATGACCTCGTGGCTTCGTGGAGGGTCTTGGCCAGTACTCTTCTCTGATTTGATTTGGTTCCGGTCTCGTCAAGGAGGTGTTTTAGAAGATTCCACTTGCCCTGCGTCCGCACCTGACCATCGATCGAATTACAGATATCATCCCACTGCTGTCTTGACAGCGTTTGGCAGTGTTCTTCTATCACCTTGTTGACCTCGGCAATTTTCTTCCGGAGCCTGCGATTGAGGCACTGGCCCTTCCATCTCTCGAGGAGTGACTGCTTAGCTTCGAGAAGGTGCGCAAGTCGGCTGTCTATCTTCTCTGTCTGCAAGTCTGTCTGCACCATCTTGGTGGACTCCCGGACATCCTGCATAATTGATCCGGTCCATTGTTCTAGGCCTTCCGGCTTCTCTCCATGGTCTGCTCGTTCACGGCGGATTTTGCGGAACCTGTCCCAGTCGGTAATCGAGAAGGCCCGAAGCTTTTTCTGCGAAACCTCAAAGGTGGTCGTAGTTATGTAGTGATCGCTGCCGAGATCGACCATCAGGTTGGACCACTTGACTAAGTCGACGTTCTTGACGAAGGTGAGGTCTGGTACAGAGTCTCGGGTGGTAGATGTGCCCCTCCTGGTTGGGAACGCCGGGTCTGTCACTAAAGAGAAGCCGAAATCACTCGTTTTCTGCCACAGGCTTCTACCCTTAGCCGTGTCGTGGGGGTAGTTCTACGCATAAAAAGGGGCGTTAAAGTCCCCAGCCACTATGAGAGGCGAGGTGCCCGCCAGCCTAACTGCCCTGGTGATTACTGTCTTGAACCGTTGCCTGTGCTCTTTCGGGCTGCTGTATACATTGAGAACGTATATGCTATCCTTGTTTGCTTGACCTGGGATGATTTCAATCAGAGACTGCTCCGTTTTTCCAGGCGGGATTCTCAGATCGTGAACGATGAACGTGCACTTGTTGCTAACCAGTGTGCAGATGTCTCTGCCATCTCCGTGTAGCGCACGGGATTTTTATCCCGGAAGAGTGATGTTGCTTGCTAACGTTTCTTGCAGTGAGATAACATGTGGCTTTTCTTGGTGAGTGCGAATAAATTGCTGCAGAGTGTTTCTTTTGTGTTGAAACCCTCTGCAGTTCCATTGCCAGATTCTGAATTCCTTAATTGGCGCCATCATCACTGTTCTTCTTGCTGACCGCACTGGCGACGCGTGGTGGCGCGTTGCCGTCCACGACCGGGCGCGACGTAGCCTCTGGCACGCCTTTGACTTGCAACTCGAGATTCTCGATCCTAGCGTTCATGGCCGCGAAGTGTTGCGCCACACCTGCGCGGAAACTGCTTAGCTGCTCGCCGAGTTGCTTAATATCAGTGCTGAGGCTGTTTAAAACTTCTCTTATTTCGGATTTCGCTCTGTTGGCCGCACTGTCCGCGTTGCTTGAAACCGCTCTCCTCTTGGCGGGGTGGCCCGATGATGTCTCATCCGCGCCCACCGGGACCTCCATAGGCTGTGGGGAATCTGTGACTATGACGCTGGGTTGCGCATGTGAATTGCTACTTTTCTTGAGCTCCGCTACCTCGGCTCTAAGCTGCTCTATGATACCTCGCATTGCTGCATTCTCGTTTTCTAACTGGGATAGTTTGACTGAATAATGCTCTGGCGATGGACCCCCCGTTACCTTTTCGGTGGATCCTCTGACACAGTCGGCCCTGGTCCTCGATCCGGGCGTGATTCTGCTCCGCGGACCCCGGGACCGGGAACGGCTGGTGGAACCGGATGTGCTTCTAGGTTTGGATCGGTCCTTGACGCGACCCCTGGAATTCGAACGGCTTCTAGATCTGAAGCTTTAGCGGGCGCTAGGGTTCCTCGAGTGACCGTGAGCGGGAAGATTGCTCCCCCTGGTGGCAGAACGGCGCCTAGAGCGAGATTGACAAGTCGACGACTTTGAGGTTGCATCATCCTTCCTGGCCGCTTGAGCTCTCTCCCTTCTTCGAAGAGGAACGACGTACGGAACTTGAAATCTGTGCTTACAGGACTTGTCCGCCGTCAGGTGTTGGCCTCCGCATAGGCCACACTTGGGAGTGCAGGCATGGGTGCTGTCCGTGTTGTTCACCCCATAGCCGCGACAGATGACGTTCTCCGGCGTCGGGCAAACGTCTGCGCGATGACCTAGTCTGCCGCATGCGTAGCAGTTATCGTGTTGTCGTAGATATAGAGAACATTTCACGAGCGAAGGCCTGTACCTGACGAAATTGGGCACTTTGTAACCGTCAAAAGCGATGACTACAGTTTCTGTGTTCTTGATCCTTTTGACCGCCAGGGCTAAAGGGTTCCTCGAATTGATGATGTTCCTGTCCAGAACCAATTTTTTTAAGTAGCAGGGACATGCCGCTTTCCAACACTTGTTTCGCGCTCCTTATTTTTTCAGGGAGAGTTATGCGACAGAAGACTGGATCCCCATACAATGCACAAACTGCCGGAGCTTGAACGCTTACCTATACTTACACAAATGAAATAGGCTTAGATGTAAACGCGGTTTCCTTACTTCATAATTAAGACCCTACATACCAGAGCAAACAATGCTTTTAATCGAAGAGATTAAAGTCGAGTGAGCCTGCCCGCGCATGCCAAGAATGTCTGGAAAATAGCAATTAGCGGCCGCAATTTGGCAATTTGGCCGGCCGAACTCCTACGCATTTATTCTTTATTTACTTTTGTATTTAACTCACAACATTTCAGCTCATTGCCCTCTCAGCGGTTTCAACTTTAGATGCCCAGACGCAGATGTCATCAGCCTATAGCGAAACACTGACTGTTTCCGGGAGCGCTTCCGTCAGGCCAAGCAGAGCAAGGTTGAATAGAACCGGGCTTAAAACACCGCCTTGTGGGACGCCACGGCACGTGTAGTGGTCGGAGGTCGGGCCATCTTCAGTATCTACAAAAAAAGGACCTTCGTGTCAGGTTACTTCGGATTCAACAAAATATTTGCCCTCCAAGTTCAATTAACAGAAGCGTGCCTAATATAGCTTGATGGGAAACGTTGTCATAAGCGGCTTTCACATCAAGAAAGAGCGCAACTGCTAGTCGTTTCCTGCATTTCTGCTGCTCTACTGATGACCCCAGATCGATGACGTTGTCAATCGATGAACGGCCTCGTTGGAATCCCGCCATGGAGTCGGGGTAAACGTTATGCCGTTCAAGGAACCATTCCAGGCGCGTTAGAATCATGCGCTCTATGAGTTTTACAACAGAACTGGCGAGAGCTATAGGCCGGTAAGATGTCAGCACCAGAGGTGATTTTCCTGCTTTGAGCAGTGGCACCAGACGGCTGCGTTTCCATTCTTGAGGTACGACGCCCATGACCGAATAAATAAGTTCAACAGTTGTCGTCTTGCTGCTTGGCCTAGGTGACGTAGAGCACTATACGTTATTCCATCGGGCCCTGGTGAAGAGGAACGCCTACAGTGTCATGGCAGCTTCTAGCTCTTCCATAGAGAATGGAGCGCCCATGCTTACATCCCGTGGACCTGGGATATCTCATAAAAGCATGTCGGTGAGTAGGACTGTCCCGCCGGTGATTTTCGTCCAAAATTTTCTGCAACGTCGATCTCACGGTGGTTTTGACAGAGTGCAAGGGCCTTGAAGGGATGACGTTGCTGGGCGAATGAGCGAAGACCCTGTAGAGTTCTCCATACACGAGACAGTGGCTTGCATGGGTCTAATGACTCGCAAAAAATTTCCATCTTTGATCCTGTAGCTCGTCTATTCTGCGCTGTATCTTTTTTTGCATACGCCTTCCTACTAAGATCAAGAATTGACTTGGTACGCCTGTACCTTCTTTCAGCACGTCGACGTAACGCACGAAGCATTTCTAATTCGATGTCAGCTTCCGTACGCTTCCGTGAATGTGTGAAGTTGCGCGTACAATCTTGCATTGCGTTTGCAATCACTTCTTCTAACCTGCGCGAGCAGTAATTCTTGCATATGTCCTCCACTTGATCTTCATAAAGCGCCCAGTCAATTTGTCGAGAGACCAGCGAGGGCGAAGCTCCTAGGTCATCAATTCTCACACAGGTCGGAATGTGATCGCGACCATGGTTTCAATATCGGTGAACCACCGCACTTTTGAACTTAGGCAACACGACACCAGCGTCTCGTCGAGGCAGCTGCTATACGTCGTCCCTCGCAGAAATATCGGGCTACCATCACTCAGAAGGCGCAGATTGTGGTCTGACGCAAATGATATCAGTGAGCGGCCCTTTGAGTTCATCTTCAAGATTCCCCATATCGGATGGTGGGCATTAAAGTCGCCTGTTTTAATACAAGGGACTGGTATAGCTGTCATAATGTCCGTTAGTCTCTTACAATTAAGATGACTTGTAGGGGAAATGTAGACGCCAATAAGTGTAAAGGACAAACTCTTCTTCTTCACAGTAATGCACACGTACTGGTTCTCGTCATCTGGCGGTATAGCATGGGCGAAATAAGTAAGGTCCTTGCGAATGTAAACAATAACCTTGCTCCTCCTTCCATTCGTGGTTGAAACGAAAGGCTCATATCCTGGTATTTTTATGGTAGATGAGTTCGGCTCACAGATTACCATTATCGGGAAGCGGTTTTTAAAAAAGAACTGCCGGAAATCCGATATGCGTGACCTCAGGCCTCTCACATTCCATTGAAATATGAAGGCGTTTCGTTCATCCTCTGTAAACGATTGCTGTTGCCGTTGACAAGCCATGGTGCTGCTGTTTGTCTTATTAAGCAATGGTCTTTTGAAGGCTTACAAGAACTGGACTGATGGTATCCAGAAGCTGCAATGCGCTTCGTGCTATTTGTGTCTGCATCTTGTCCACGAATATACGAATAGTACTCACTAGAGTACAGACCATGCCGACGAGTTGTTTATCTTCATCTGTTGCTTTAGAAAGAACATACGAAGAGTGCCTTGCTGTAGAAAGTTGATGACGATCATCACTTGCGTGTCGTCTAGGGAGTTCCGGCCAGGCGTCTCCTGTGTTGCTGTTAGAAGCTTCTTTATCCTTTGTCCCGACTGCGTTTGTTCTGGGCGGCAGAAGGGGAGGAGACATTGGGCGCGGTTCACGTGGCGGCGAGGCCTTGGAGGTCTTGGAGCACCGTCGGCGACGGGATCGTCGTCTGATGGATGCGGCCGTTTCTCGGTGAGATGAGTGATCTCGAACCATTTTCTTCAGCACTGCCATTTATTTTCGAATAATGGGACAGTCCTTCGAAGAGGCATCATGCGGCCCGTCGCAATTCGAACACTTCAGCATACTGGCCTGGTAGGTGTTTGGGGTGTGGGGTCCAGTGCATCGGGCACAAACGGTAGTGTTCTTGCAGACGCTGCTCACGTGACCCAACTTCATGCACTTCCAGCACTGAAGCGGCAGCACAGAGGGCAGCGTCACAAGCACCTGACTATCTTCCCACGCAAGGCCTAACAATATCAACAGAGAGTTGTGCGCTGGTGGCCTTCACGCGAAAAGCGATGACCAGTTATCCGATATACATTAATGGCCAGCCTATCTCTTACAAGCGAAGTCATCGTTTTTTAGGTGTGATTGTTCACCGAGACCTCTCCTGGAGCCCTCACGTCTCGTACTTGAAAGCGAAACTCGTATCTATTGTCCACGTCCTGAAATTCATCGCCGGAAAAAGATGGGGTCCGTCACTGAGTTCCATGCTACAGCTATACCAAGCACTTTTTATTGGACTTCTGCGCTATAGCTCTCCTCTGCTTTCTAAAACTTGCGTGTCGAATATGCGAGTACATCAGAGCGTGCAAGCACAGGCACTACGTATCTGTCTCGGTCTACCACGAAGCACCTCAACAGCCGCAACAGTTACATTGGCTCGGGGCCATACGGTTACGACCTACGTCACAACCGATGCGCTGAGAGCGCATGTTCGACATATTTCACGGATGGTGTCGAGCCATCTGCCGTACCTGCCAGAACAACGACCACAGGCGTCGTTCTCCAACGTCGTCAGCTCTCACCGCGCTTTGCTACCATCGTGTTTCACACCCTTGGCGCGTTCGCCATCCGCCTTGTGTTGCTTACGTCAACCCGAAGTGCGTCTTTCCGTCCCAGGAATCAGAAATCAGAAAGACTTTTCTACCTTGGCCTTAAAACAAGCAGCTCTGGACTGTTTGCATACTTTTTAAGCTGACAGAATTCACGTTTTCACGGATGGCTTTACCACCCAGGCCAGCTCCACCGGCGCCACCATCATCCCATCACGAGACATCAACCTCGCTCACAAACTTGTCACGTGAGCACATCGACTGGTTCGGAGCTTGCTGCCCTGCGAGGTGCCGTCGATTGTATCAAGCAACAACCGCCTGAGCGATGGGCCGTATTCTGCGGCTCAAAGGCGGCTCTACAATGTCTTTCGTCGGCACTTCGTCGCGGATCGTACGAACAACTTGTGTGTGAGATACGAGAAATGCTGCACTATGCGACTGAAAGAGGACACAGCCTTGTGTTTCAGTGGATACCAAGTCATTGCGATATCTCCGGCAACGACCTGGCCGATCAAGCTGCCAGAAAAGCACATGTAGAGACGAACCTTGTTTCTATACCGTTATCTAGGATTGATGCGGCTCGATACCTAAGTAAGCTGGCGCAGAACATGACACTGCAAACGTGGCGAACATCACAGTTCACACACCATCGACTGTATTCTCTCGACCCATCTCTACGACTGCGGCTACTACCTGATATTTCCCGGGAGGAAGACACAGAGTTGTGCCGTCTGCGTCTGGGTGTAGCATTCACCAACGCCTACTCATTTAAGATAGGGATGGCCGAGAACGCCGAGTGCAACGACTGTGCCGTTGAGGAAACTATTGAGCACCTTGTGTGTTACTGCCCAACATACGCAAACGAGAGGCTTCACCTCAGCACTGCATTTATCAAATGAACGGAAGCGCTTTCACTGTCGCGAAAATATTGCGACCATGGGGCTGCCCATCACAGTTCCGAAAGGCAACGAAAGCGCTGTTGCGTTTCCTCAAGGATAGCGGATTGATTCGCCGTTTGTGATGTCAAACGCGGAACTCTTACGTCAGATGAAATAACGACTTTTATCTCTTCCTGTCTAACTTTCCTTCCCCCTCTCCCCTTCCCCAGTGCAGGGTAGCCTACCGGGCTGAGCCCTGGTTAACCTCCCCGCCTTTCTTTTATTCTTATTCTCTCTCTCTCTCTCTCTCGACTTTATAGCTCTGATTTAGGGAAATTTCATTTCGAGCTTCTTCAGGTGTTCGCTGACCCTTCCCTCTCTACCTAAGAAAGACAGCTATTTTTCCTGCTCTTGTTGAAGACCCCACACAAGTGGTGAACTCCAATTAAGGTTACGCCGGGAAAAGGAGCACCGCAGATTAGCTCCCTGCAGAGCCGCTAACGCGAGGTACGCATCTCATCCTTCCATCATTTTACTTCAATTCCTTACATCCGTCGGCTCAGTATGGGTACCGCTTACTGTGGGCTGAATAGTTCTCTATTGTATATAGAAAGCTCTCAAGCGACGAACGAAATACTCAAGAAAAGCAACGCATGACGTGTCCTTTCAAAAGGTGAATATACTTCTGTGTCTATTGCCGTTTCTCGCAAATAACATCAAGAAGGTATGGTGAAGGGCGAGAACTCACGCATGCAATGACACTGTTTTAAGCGCGGCATTTCGAAAGATAGCGGACTAGTTCTCCTATGCTCAAAAAAGGAACATCATCAGTGTCGTTGGGCTGATTGACCGAACCTGCAACCTTCGTATTACGCGCCAGATGCTCTTACCGACTGTGCTACAGCGGTGGCCGTCCCCTCGTCCACTTATCAAGTATTTATGTGCATGCATTAGGAGAGAACAGTGGACCTGGGCGAGTCGGGCAATGCGTAGGACACATGAGCGACTGTCAGTGGTCCCGGTTGTTCATCATTATTCCAGAAATTTAATGGTTAGAGATGTGTAGCGACGAATGCGGATGTGTTTTGTTTGTTTGCTATTTATTTATCTACCTTATTAAATAAGAACAAGTCAATGCTTAAATACTGTACTATGTAGCATACAAGATAAATTCAAGGCATGTTTTATCACATCGGTAGACGAAAGAAGCTCAGGATGAACATACTCCTCAGCATATTCCATTGGAGGCAGAATGTCGCGCTTGCACATTCAAGGCAGAAGTTTAATGTTACTCCATCAAGCCCAAAAGGGTAAAGCGAAAAGCTAAGTGAAACGTTTTATTCTTGGTCGGGAGGTACGTGCGATAAGAAGAATCATGAGATCACTAAAATTCCCTAGTTAGAACGTGAAACAAGATACTGCACAGTTCCTTTCTTGAGCGGCGTATACATAAACCCAGTGTCTTTCACAGCGCCCACTTTCAACTATCTCAATGAACTTCTAAAAGCTACAAGGAAATAAAGAAGTGCACTGCCACCCACTGTAACGATTTACATGTTACGCGCGCATTTAGTTTTACACACGCTTGTGTGTCATTATTTAGGGTCAGCTCGAGAAGATCCAATCCCAGTTCATCCCACAATGCCAGAATCAATAGCGTAATAAGCTCTGCCAGTACTGTGTCTTTGAGCACTCGGCCATATTTGCATGACCTTCACACGTGCATTTTTCGAAGTGCAGTGAACCTGTCTTCGGAAATGCATCTCTGTCCAAAGACCTCAAGCTGACTCGAGTGTTTTTTTTTTTAAGAAACT
Organism: Rhipicephalus sanguineus; assembly: GCF_013339695.2. Classification (NCBI taxonomy): domain Eukaryota; kingdom Metazoa; phylum Arthropoda; class Arachnida; order Ixodida; family Ixodidae; genus Rhipicephalus; species Rhipicephalus sanguineus. Next base: position 92,722,123 of record NC_051181.1, read on the forward strand.
ACGTTTGCTCTTCTACGTAGAGCCATCGCAAAGCTCGGTTATTTATTATCTCTTTTTTTTTACTGATTCATTCCCTTTGATTCTAGAAACTCTGCGCTTGTAAGGCTTCATGTCGGCGAGAATTTCGCAATACCTTTTCGACGTTGTATTGATTGTTTTGCTCGGACTCGCCGGTCCAAAGATTAGCCATTGCGCCAGTCTCTACAAGCATGCAATTACTAAACTCGCTCATTAAAAAGCGAACCGGAATATGGCGTGTTCCTTTTTTTTTTTCACGTATGAAGCAGAGCTTGCGTAAGTAAAGCGCATGCCTTATTCCCCCGCTTGCATTCGGGATTAACCGAAGCGATTATAGAACGAACTTTGCATGTAGCAGTTTAGGTTATCTTTGCATGTTTTGCAGCAGCACGTCTCTCCAATGGCGGTCTGTAATCCATTTCGTCTATAATCTATGCAGAGCCGCTGTTCATGGCATTGATTACGCTTCCATACTTTAGTTGCAGGGGATAACGTGTCGTATGTGTTAATTGTCATTTCATGTCTATCATTATCAGAACAGTTGAATATGACATTTATAGCTGAATTTACTACCAGCCACCGTCAATATAGTCTTCAACAACAACTCTCTCCAAAACGGGCACAATACACGCTAGAGGTGGTCAGAATGCCACCAGAACAGTCTGATCCGCATTGCCCGCGAATAAACTTAGTGCTTATGGATATGTGCAGAGGTTCCAAACTCGGCAAATCTGCACTTCTTTAGGCGTATGCGTGTCGCGCGGCAGAGAGTAGGGACATACGTATAGTGAACGAAACGAACGCTGATCGTTGTCCCTCGCCTGGGTCCCGCTGCAAGTAAACACATAAAAATGTTAACCTACCTATTCGCCCAATTTGCTTTGTTGGCTTGATATATCTCATAGGAGTATTCCAGAGAGAGAAGCTTGCACCTGTTTGCGCGCGGTAAAGGTATATCGAGCTAAAATATCAGAAATAAATCACTCAGGCTCCGCAACACGTCACTTCGTGTACGACGGACTTCTCTCTTTCTAATCCGTGTATTGCAAATATTGTACGCTCGCAGGAAAAAAAAACATTAATACGGTCGTTGGTTCGATACCCCAGTGGCGCCGCAGGCAAAACATTCTACAACGAAAGCTGTTATGAGATCACGAAAACGGCCATTTTTGGCGCCGTAGTTGTCCGCCGCCACCACCACCGGTTTCCGGTAAGAAAAAATATAAGAAGAAATGCCCAGGCGTACCGCAACTCGAATTATGTAACCAGGCGGCAAACAATGCTTATTGCGCAACGAGTGGGTTGTTGAATGCTTCCAACCCATTTCAAAGGGCTCTGCGGTTGTCCGCAGAAAGACGAAAAATGGCATAGTGGCTGCTTCTTTACTTCAAAATAGGTATGATAATTTTATAGCGTAGTGGCTTCCTCGCAAGTGCACTTCTATTGGTTGCCGAGGGAGCCTCTCTCTTTTTCTCTCCCATCTTTCCACTCCCCTTCCCTTTCCCCCGTCGTAGGGTAGGCAACCGCACTGCTTCTGGTTAACCTCCCTGCCTTCTCCCTTTTGTGTTCCTTCTTTCCTTCCGTAAGGCTCCCATGATCCATTTCATCAGGGTCTCAATAAAGTTCTTTCCCTCTCTCAGTCTCTTTCACACTTTACCTGATGTTATATGGCGTGGTGGGAGAGTGAAATACCGAACGGGCATCGAACAATGAGAATTGCGTAACTAGTGGGTCGTTTAAAGTTCCAACTCATTCCAAAGGGCTCAGCCATAATTCTTCATCGTCATCAGTCGTCGCGTCAGCAAAGTGCACGTAATGCCTTACAAATATGTAGCTGGTACCTCGCTTCGCCGCAGAACAACGAATAATGGCGTTGCAGGTGCTTCCCAACTTCACAAAAATTACGGTTTATGGCGTAGTGGGTACCTTGGTAGTATTAGTAGCCCCAACAGAGTTTATAATGGGCTCTAGAAATGCCGCTGTTCCAGCTTTCGCTGTGACTGTGCTGCGCTTTCCGCGCAGGCCTGGCGTTTTTTTTTTTTTTTTTGTACAGAGAACCACATGCAGATGGCGGAAATGCGCCTGGAGTGTCCGCATAATTTCTGTCGCAATAAAAACCTCCAAGAGTACATGGTCAAAAAAATCAGAGTTCAAGTTTTAATACGCGGAAGGAAATATTTCAAGGAGTTCACTCGGCATTCCTGAGCTCGGTGTTCGGATTTCAAACTTCTCCCTCTCATACTACTTCTCGGTCGAGCACGCCGGATTATGCGGGATATTCCTTAACGCCAACAGCTGGAAACTTCGTCTCTCAAAAAAAAAGAAACAAGCATCGCGGGCATGCTCAGTAACGTAATTAGATCGTTTGCATGCGTGCGGGGGACGGTTTGAAATGCGCACACAGACGCGCCGAGTGATGCCGTGGCTACTGCGACGGAAGGCAACTGCTGCATCGACAGAGACCAGCCGTTCCTCTGAATGGCCCTGAGAGGGGCATGCGAAAGTTCTGCATCGCGCGTTGCGCCCTCTTGGGCTGAGTATTTGGAGAGTTCAACGAATCATTTAGTATAATTGCACCTATTTTACTTGACACGTTCGCACATTGTGCTGTTTGCAATTTGTGTGAACCTTAACACCGACATGGATTAACAGGAATACTAATTTCTAAACGTTTAGGAGCAAGGCATATAGGAATCTAGAGAAGTTATTTGAGTGATTAAGGGTAATGAGAAAAATTCAGGCCGATCGCGCGCATTGTGCTCATCGGTTTCATACGAAACCGTCAACGAGAAGCTGCCTACGCCGCATTTTTCTGGCTTTGAGCCGTCTTACAATATGGGTGGACGTCTTAGAGCTAATTGTCCAGTTGTATGCATATCGTGCGCTTACGATCTGTACAATGTGGTAGCTGACTGCGTGTCGTTGCAGCACGTTTGTCAGCGTTTGTATTCTATCTACATTAAGATCGCCAGCTAGAAGAAACGATATGTCTCTCTTCCTTAATCCATCAAAAGTGTGCTATAAAGATTACCCGCTTGGTAGCTTAGCAAGTAAGGTGTCGCGCTGCTAAAGTCGATGAATCTAGAAAGGTTCCTCGAGGGTGAGTTCGATTCCCAGGTACAGGGGTTGCACTTCGATGAGGGTGAAATCAAAGAAAACCCGCGCACGCTTAAGCACTCGCTAGTTCTTGGTCTTCAAAGCTGAAGTTCACTGTCGCACATGCATATTGAGGATGCCTGAAGGTTCGGAAGCCTAACTTTTTATTTTAATTCGAGTCACTATCCAAGTGGCTCAACTTAACGTTTCTAATCATGGCAAATTTTGCAGATGAACGCCCTCACAATAGGAGGAGGTGACTTACTGGCAATGCTCGATTTCTCACTAGGCTTAACTACTTACCGGGCTTTGATTCTTGATATCACAACGTATTGCATGCAGTCCAATAAACAGGTGTTCCTTTCAGTTTAGGTATATTTTGCCAACAGTTGGTTGGTTGGTTGGCGAAACTTTATCAGCAGTCCTGAAAGACGCGTCTAGCGCGCAGTGGGCTCATGCCACGTTGGGACAGGCAGGCTAAGCCTGACCACCACATCGTGGGCTCTCTGGACGGCCATCAGTGACACTGTGAAATTGTGTTGTTGTGCCAGACATTCTTTTCTTATGCAGCATAGCGAAAATCTGTCTCTAAGGACCGTTTTCAAATACTGCAGTTGCCTTTTGTGCCTTCAGTTTATTATTTGTACCGTTCCCTGAACCCCGAATAAATATATATTAACCGTCCATTTCATATGAGACGACCTTTTCAAGGCTCACTGAAATGCGAATGATTATGTATGCATTCGCATTCATAATGCCTTGGACGAAGCTTTGCATTAAGCAGTTGCAGCTGGTCAGCTCGCAGCTTCCTTAAACTCTCCTTAACCAGCGGTTCAACAAACGTGTTTATGGTTTAGCTACGAAACCATATGTAAGAGCAGTGCCTGTTAAGCTTAGGCAAAGGCTCTTGTTCTGAGTCCACAATTAGAGCTTTGTAATAAATAACAGCCCATGAGTATAGTTATAACTGAACTGGTCATTCATTCATTTTGCGCGGGTTTATATGGTGGAGTAGAGACCTGCTATTAATTCTGTGCTGCTTCCTTCAACATAACGCACTCTGCCTTTTCACTTTTCCAGCTTGCTTTATTTCCTTGTTCAGTAAAGGGAACGTGTTTTCTTCTGTTTACATGCATCTGTATCCTGTTCAAGAGACCAATCTACTTTCGAGCTCGTAAATTACTTTAAAAAGCTACTCTTTACTTTAATGACACTACGCAGAAGTAAACGTTCCATGTGTTCAGAAAACTGGAGTTCCTTCGCGTTACTGTTTAGAAATTGCATCTCGCACATTCGTGTATGTTGCGCTTCTGTTCGCAATCAATTTTCCAAGGATGTTGACTGCACACAACAAAACGAAACAAAAGTAAACTACGATAAGCTCTCTCTTTAGCATTCATCAGAAGTTCCCTAATTAGATATGTGTCATGTGACTAATTAGATATGTGTCATTTCAAGAATTCGTACCAACTTGCCCAACTCTCATCTCTAATAATCACATTCTTTACTCCGCAATAGCGCAACGGGATTTATAGGCACAGGACAAGGAAAAGAAAATCGATACAGAAACAGAGAACAAGTGTGCATATATAACACGGCATCGTTTACTTAGCTGCAGTATAAAGTTTACATACGAAAGCACCCCACGTTGTTTTAAAGGAATGGAATCCGTGTCGAGATATCGCCCCTAATATTCATTAATTTGCATATATTGGTAGAAATTAACAGAATGCTAATGCAGCGCTGAAATAATGAGTAGTTCCAAACTATTGCGCGGATGCGAACATGCGCGCGCGTGCGTTCAAGAAGTGGTGTGTCTGGGCAGCATTCGCGGCTGTCGCACATCAGAGTTAGTGGCCCAGATGCCCATTTCCATAAAACGTAAGCTCCATGTAGGCATCGACAACCGTTCTTATTCATTGAACTATCGAAACGAACTATTATCTAAACATTCAGAACAGTAATACTTTGACTAAAATGCTTATTAAGTAGCAAAAATAATGAATCATAATTGCGATTATGTGCAGACCTTCAACAAATATACTTTTAATTTGTGCGAATAAAGCTCGAGTTGCAGAGTATGATGTCCGCGTGGCTTTGCACTGATCCTGCTTGCGTTCGACTATCAACCAGACGTGTATTTATCGAAAGGAAAAAAATTTAGTCAAGAGAGAACAGATATATAATAATAATTGTTGGGGCTTAACGTCCCAAAAGCCCGATATGATTATGAGAGGCGCCGTAGTGGAGGGCTCCGGAAATCTCGACCACCTCGTAATGTTTACATGCACCTAAATTTAAGAGAGAACAGAAAGAGGAAGCTTCCCATTATATGTTGCCACCCGAGGAAGCAAAAAGTTAATTCTAACAATAGAATTATTGTTATTACCATTATTATTTGGTGTGAATACATAGAAAACACGTAGACACAGATGAAATAGGGAGGGAAAGGGCTGAGAACTGCCATCTAACGGCGCACAACGCCTGCCTGTTCCTTCGGGAAGAGGGAAACAGAGGAATCGAGGAGAACCAAGAAAAATAACACACAACTTTCTGTACAAAAGAAAAAAATGCAAAATATTTGCTGGGAGATACGCTACATAGAACATACACAAAGGTGGCCTTATACAATTTCCTAATCCAATACATGCACAACAAAGAAAAGCTTTGATTACACAGCTGCGCTGAACTGATTTGTAAAAGTGGCTGTTTCATTTGTGCGAGAACATTAAGTTAGCATACGTTGTAAACAATATTTTTACATGAAACGTAGTTTTTTATGCAAATTCAAAAGTCATAGTTAAATTTTAAGTAATCATTGCGTAGTGCTCACAAGTTTGACTCCGTAGCAATTTCAGGTATTACGATTCGTGCAGATAATGCTGTGCTCAGACGGCCACCACTGAATTTTAGATATACAGCGAATAAAAAAAACGGTCGACGTTCACAAAGGCGTAACGAAATTGATATTCACGTATTAGCCCCCGCAGTGTGTAGCACCCCAACGTTATCATTTTTTAATCGTAGTATTACGCAGCGTTGACGAGAACGTCCTATCATTTTGCATGCAACTTTTGCACACACAAAATATTCACGGAAAATAAGAACACATCGACGGGCGTTTTGGGTATATGTCTTAGTGTCGGTGTGTATTTTGTGTGCTGAAATGATAAGCGGCTTGCCAGCATACCGAATCTACATTCTTTCAATTCCGTTTACTGAGCCACGTACAGAAGTGAAAATTATATACATGACAATCCTTTTCCTTTTTTTGTTTGAAGGTTACGAGTGACAACATTCAGATACATCTGATCGACTAAACGAAATTAAATTGCTACAGGCCCCAGATTAGGACTTTCGTTCCAATGCTTAATATCTTACCAAAATTAGTTATGTGCTTACCAAAATTCGTTCAGTGTACTTTACAATTGGTTAGAAATGGCGATGCTCTGTATTCCATTTAAGGACAACATATTTAGAAGTAGTAGACGGTAGGCCGCCAGTTTTCCTTAACAAAAATATCGTCTCAAACCACAGTTGGGTCGTTCGTATCCACTTGGGCTTTGAATCTTAAAGTAACAAAGTCGCACACGCAGTAATTGGACGTTTTTGATAGGCGCTTTTACGTTGGGGGATTTTAAAATATTCAACGCGGAAAACACAGACGTATGTATTAAAGGATACGCATAGAAGTAATCTGCATAAGCAGGCGTATAGTGTTTATGTGTCTCAGTCAAACAGAAATAGTTTCCCAAAATACAAGGTATAGCACTCCTCTGGCGCATGGGGTCAACCGCAGCCTCTAAATTAATACGGCTTTCACACAAAGATGGGAAAAACTGACTTGACATCCAAGGAGACAATGCGTTCTGTCTTTTCTTAATCTTTGGTACAGTCTTCTAAATCTTTTGTTCTAAATCTTATCATGTGATCATATTAAATATTCTGGTGAGCGACCATTTTGTCTAAGGAAATAAGCTCGTCAGATTTGAATCGCGCTGTTTGTTATAATTTCAGAGAGAAAAATAAAGAGTACCGAGCAAGAGGATTCCGTAATGTAAAGCATACGATTTGAATAAAAAAGCACCTGAGCATCAACGTGAGAATCATTGCTCTGTAGAAGGGAGAAAAGAACTGACACAGCAACTTGTTAAGGCAGCACGGAGCATGTTCGGGCGAACAGCGTTAGAGCAATAGAGGGCTGTGAATATGGAACTCTCTTGCGACACACGCAAGGAAAAAGAAGGGCACGTGTCACGATTCCGTCCCGACTCAGCATTTCATCATTCTTGTGTCAGTGCCTGCCGCCGGACCCACACCGGTCATTGCTCGCTGCGAGGGTCACTTCAGACGGAGCCGCTGAGACTCCGTTTTATGACTGGCGCCAAGGTCATCACCGCTCTTGGCGGTGATGACCTGGTGGTTTCTAGCCGTAACGACAGCCGATATGATATTGCTTGGTGCTTCGTCCAGAGCAATCTCTCTGATGTCTCTCGGGCACCGTCTCATACGCCGCCACTTCGTGTACTTTGCCTCTCGAGTTGGTCTGTTGATTCGTCTATATTGGTCGGCCCGATCAGGGTTGGCAGTGCTCACCACTAAGATGTTTTGAGTCTTATTCCCACAGATCACGTCGGAGTGTTTCTCCTCGAGTGGTATGCCAGCTGCTTCGTATATGCACCTCTTGATTTCCGTGGGGCCGAACTGAGCCACACATAGTCCTACTCTGTGTCTAATATCTGCTTTGTAGTCACCGGCAGGTAGTCTAGGCATCCTCCTGGTCTTCTCAACTCGGCCGAGCAGTCTATCTTGGGTTTTGGTCTGCGCCTTGTCTGTACTCCTTGCTTCAGCGCTGCTGCCACTGCGGTCGCTATCGCCACCGCTCTCCTTGTTTTTGCCTTCGCCTCGACTGCGTCTCCTTTTATTAGTGTGCCAGCCCTCTTCGTCAATTCGTCAAGCCGATTCGTCAAGCATTTCGGTATTTCATTGTTGCAAATCTATATCTTTAGCCTCGGTGCCGTCGCCGGACGCCTCGTGCCGCCCTGTGCGTCGGGGAGCCCGGCTTAGCGCCTTTCCACGCTACGTGCGCAGGAAAGTGGCCGTAAATTGGCGAAAAATGGTTGGCCCACCTGTATGTTGGTATCCACTAGCTTCTGGTGATGAGGCGGCTCCTTCGGGACCAAGTTAATGTGGCTGCGTGGTAATTTACGCTGCGAAGTCATTCCTAGACGCAGGAGTCGACGTGAAGTGCGTCCGCACCCTCCGGCGACAACAGCGTTCCCAACATTTAGGAAACAAAGAAAAAATATGTCACATGTTTGTGATATGTGGTATTCGTGATACGCTGAGTTTAAATTCGATTTGTTCTGTAGAAACTTTTTAAACCGCCGCTTCATTGCGTGCACGATAGCTAAATTGCGAGATGTATATATGCTTCTCCTATCCCGAATTTCGAGAGCAGTAGTTGAGCAGCAAAGTTGAGCAGTATATCGGCCAATAATCTTGTCGAAGCGTTTTTGAAGGAAAGATGCAGTTCCTTGCTAAGTCTAACTACATAACAGACACGTATAAGGTTTTTTTTTTTTTTCAAAATTGATGGGCATTATTATCACAGGACAACACTTTATGACCGAGAAGGCCTTCAAATTCCTTTTTGTCCTTTTCACTACTACGGTACTAGTGGTGATGAGTCCAAAAGCTCTGGCTAAGACGTTGTTTTTTAAATTAAGCGCCAAAGAAAATAATGACGAGGTCGGTGCTCCAGACACCCAGGAAGCGAACGAGAACACGAATATGCGAGATCTAAGAGAAAAGCTAGAATCTCAGACCTGGATGGAGTTCATCAATGCATTTATAGGGTTTAGTGCATTCGGTGACTGTTTTTAAGCACGTTATTTAGATATTCCGCAAGCTTTTTTTTTCTGTTGTAATGAAAAAACACAGGCGAACCCCTTAAGGGTTAACTAAGAAGTCTATAAATGAAGACGTATTTTTCATTTATTTCATCTATATACTTTCTGCCAGGCTTAGCTGTGGATCACATGCTGTGTTAATTGGACAAAAATTAAACATCCTAGATGCTTTTGTTGAACTGGCTCTGATAACAACTTGCCTGGATGCGCGTTGTTTTTTTTTCAGCAGACAGGTCGCAGTATGCCCGAAGTTGAAGAAAGTGAGTTTGAATATGGACGGTCACTAAACGATACTCGGCAATTGAAAGCACCATCTACGCTAGTTAATGTGCTTCCGCTGCATTGCAGTGCGTTATTCTTTTAGCACATATTGAGCCATACAAACGCATGCATGTGGCGTTGTGCTCATAACGACATGAGCGACACCTTGCAGGCCGCAGAGCTCGCATTTCTCGATATGTGCTCTTGGTCACTCTTTCAGCCAGTTACTTGTATGCACGATGAACTACGGTGTTTTGCGAAGCAACATTTGATGTTGAGGCCGCATCGAATGTTTTTCTCGCTTCACATACTCGTTGTTCAGGCCTTTGATTTCTGGAAATCCTTTACCTGACGAAGGAACACATCATTCACTTCCCTGACATGTGCATGAGTTGGAGTCTACTAGGGAAAATACCCAGAGTGACAGCAGCAACGTGTATTTTCACCGACCTGTCACAGTGGCGTAGTATTAGCAGGAACCTGCTTCATCTAAACAAGAACTGATGTGCATTGTGTGCAAATGAAATTAAATTCTGCAATTATTTGCTGCACTGCCTTGTGTTGTTGGTGCGTTCAAAAAATCATCTGTCAGTGATTTAGCAACTGCGTCCAATGCGACCTTAGCACCTAAAGGGGGCCCTACGGCACAAATTAATCGTGTAGATTTCATCCCTTTTTCTTGGACTGTGGAATTCACTGATATTGTTGCACGAGTGGCAACGCCAAAAACAAAGCCATTTTCATTTTTTTTTAAGTGAAGAAGCCATATCGTTTTCATTCTACAGCGACACAGAACGGCTATTCCTTTGATCAGAAGTGACACTTCATCCCGTGGGAGTGACATTAGCCATGCGTTTTGATTGGTTTGGCGTGACAAGTGGCACGTTATATTCATATGGTTCCAGATATATCAAACTATTGCACGCTAGAAATTATAAAACTACTCTTTGTACTTTCTCAGATACAAAAGGTTTTCTGCTTTTAATTTGGAAAATTTGAAAACAATTCCAAAACGACGCTAGGAGCGCTGCACAATGGCAACCACCAGTTGAGTCGTCCGGTATGTCTCTGTGAGATGCGTGCGGTGATTGCAACTAGCCTTTGACGTCAGTGGGAGAGTGCAATGCCAAAGGGAACGTTTTTTTTCTCGTAGACTTCTGGGGCTTTGAAGTTTGAAGGCTAATACCTTCCGTCAGCATGCACCGATTTCGGTCATTCTTTTTTGCGTTCATCTCAGCATTCAGCACTACACGCAATCCAGCGCTGCAGAATACAGATGAACATATGTAGCAGGGGCTCTTTAATGTCCCGCTGTAAACAGGAACGATACCATCTTCAAGTTAGCATCGTGAAAAAAAAGCGTGTAAGTCTCGTAGCATGAGTAACTCTGTCGTTGTGATTATGACCACGCTCTTCGTTTGCACAACGGGCGCCGGACCTAGCTCATGTGAATGGTGTATCTCTCATTGACTTTAACAGACATCAAAGCTCTCTTCTGTGGGCGCTTTTTGACTGCAGGCAGCAGCGCCACCTCGAAATGCGCAGAGTGCGTATACGCCTCAGAAAGGTGCAAATGACTTCGAGGGACGACAGAGTGCACGTGAGAGAGGCTTTCGTCCGGTAGTAACATAAAATATGCTGATAATGATGATGATGGCGATAATGATGCTGAGAGCTCAATATCAAGCGAGACCGTAATGGCTGCTGACAAACGCCAACGTAAAGTTAGGCTTTTCTCCGCATGTTCAGCTTTATTGAAAGAATAACAAGAGTCGAGTAAGTTTTGTTACTTTTACTGGAAGAGTATAACCGCAATGTTTCCGAGACAGAATGATAAAATGAAAATGGGCTGGATTTTTTCCAAGCACGATGAAGGACTTTCTGTGAGGTAAGCCGAAGAAAAAATTGGCTTAAGTGCAAGCACGCAAAAAATAAAGCTTTTCTAGAAAATCGATATGTACTCTACAAACGGATTTCTGTTAAGGATTTTACGGCACAAATGTATACACCGAATCGTACTGTTGCCAGTTCTCCTTCACCAGCCGATACTTACGGCGACCGCGTATGTGTCAAACACCGTTCTCCTCCACTCACCCATTTCGCAACCCCTCGCTAGAGACACGTTGTTATCTCGGTAGAGACTTGTATTCTGGCTCGCTTCTCTTTATTTGTATTACTCTTGTACTTTTCACTGTTGTAGAGCTTGTTGCACATTGTTTTACTTCGGGGGCTTCTCGTTACGCTAGATGGTGACAGAGTGGATATCCAGGGAGAGGCGGCAGTCGCAAAACGCAGTCTCAGTGCTTCCTGTGAGGAGTCTCCCGCAGGGAGTAATGACCGGCCTGGGTCCGGCTGCAGGTGCTGATACAAGAATGATGAAATGCTGAGTGGGGAAGGAATCGCGCCACTTGCCGTTCTCTGTTCTTGCGTGTGTCGCAAGAAGGCGCTATATTCGCAGCCGTCTCCTCCTGTGACGCTGTTCGCCCGAATACGCTCAGTGCTGGCTTCGCAAACTGCTGCGGCTGTCGGTTTCTACCTTCCGCAGGGCGAGCATTCCCACGTTCGTGCTCACGTGCTTTCTTATTCAAATCGTATGCTTTACATTACTTTATCCTATCACTCGGCACTCTGATATAAGGTTTTTCTCCAAAATAGTTACTGTAGAGCACGTTTCAAATAAGATGAGTTTGTTTTTCTAGACGAAATGGTGGTTCACTGGACTATTTATTATCATCACATGATACGATAAACATCACTAAGGCTGTGCGAAAAATTAGGAAAAGACACAGCGGGAGTCTCGTTGGATCTCTAACCAGTTTCTCCCATCTTTGGGCTAAAGCCGTAATTATTGTGAGGTGGTGGTTGACCCCCTGCCACAAAGGAGCGCCTGCAAAAACGCTTTTTTGTATTCCAGGAAAGTATTTATGTTCGGCTGAGATATATAAACACAATATGTCTGCTGAAACAAATTACTTACGCTTTAATACCTAAGTGTATATTTTACGCTTTAAGTAATTTATAATCCCTTAGCGAAAAAGTGCTTGCCGAAAACGTCCGCTGACTACATGTGTACATTCGTTTCTTAAGGATTCAAGGCCCAAGTGGATACGAAAGGGACAGCTGTGATTAGGCATTATATGCTCGATCAGCAGAACGGCCAGCCTACCACTAGTACTTCGGATTATGCTGTCTGAAATGGAATAAAGGGATTCACCGTTTCTATCCAATTATCTAAGAACGTTCAAATCGTTTTTCCCGATAACCGAAGCGTGTGTTTTTGTAAGATATTCTGCATTTAAACGAAAGTACACATCTTCTGACTGTAGCAATTAAATTTCGTTTAGCCGGTCAGAGCTATCTGATGGTTGCATCGAGTAATCTTAAAACAAGAATTCAAAGTATTTGTCATGTATATCGCTTTTTTCGCTGTACCTGGCTTAGTAATCGAAATCGAAAGAATTTAAATTTAGCCTGCTGGCATACGCTTTAGCCTTCCAGCATGCAAAAATACACACCAACACTAAGACATAGCCAAAACGCCCGTACATGTAGTTTTATTCCCCGTGAATATTTTGTGTGTGGAAAACTTGCATGCAAGATGATAGGACGATTTCGTAAACGCTGCCTAATACTACAGCTAAGAAAAACTACGCTCATGCACTATACACACCGCGCTGGCTAATACGTAAATATGACTTTCTTTACACCTTTGTAAACACCAAAATTGTTTTAGCCAGCTGTATATCTAAACACCCGTGCTGCTTCCCTGATGACAGCATTATCTGCACGAATCGCAATATTTGTAAGTGCTGCGTAGTCAGAAGCGTGTGCACATTGCGCAATCCGCGCAATCCTTGAAAGTTCACAGTTGCTTTGTAATTTGCGTCACAACACTTACGTTTCATGTAGCAATCTTGCTTACAACGTACACTATTTTAATGTTCTCTCACAAGTAGAAAAAAATCTATTTTTTACGAATCGGTCCAACGCAGCTCTGTAGTAAAAACTACCCATCGTTTATACGCATTTCATTAAGATATTAGATATAGTAGCCTTTGTGAATGTTTCTATGTAACGTATCTGCCGGCCACATTTTTTTTTTCAGCCCATGTGACAGCGCGGAGTCATACGGCGCTATGGCGACGCTTTGTTTATTTTTTTGTTTTTGTTCTTTCCCGAAAGTTTTGTGTTATATTCCCGGCACTTCTTTGATATATTATAGCTTGAATGAACTTTTCGCACGCCCTGGAGGCAACATGAACTGGGAAGCTTCCGCTATATATTCTGGCTATCTGTCTTGAATACATCGTCGGAAACAGCGCGAGCACACGGGGCTAGAAAGACAGACAGGACTTTGCGCTGGCTAACAACATGAGCGTTTATTTCGTGCGAACACATATATACGCCTCCTTGGAAATAGATAAACAAGAAAGGATGAGGGAAAGGGGAAGCCCTACGCCTGCGCCGTGACTAGTGCATGAAAAAGCAGAGATCAATCACAGAGGTAATTAATCTCCTTGTTGGTTAGTGCGATGGACGGTGCGCTTACACATGATGGCCCAATGGAATGAATCGTGAACGCTTCATATATCTCCCGGGCGTGGCAGTCACGATATCTGCGTAAGATACGCGTCTGTTTGAAACTCGGAGTGCAACCGCACTTGGCACAGTGGATTGCCAGATTACTTCCAGTCTTGTCCTTGAGATTGTTCTTGTGCTCTCGCAGCCGATCATTAACGCAACGCCCTGTTTGCCCAACGTAGCGGCCACCGCAGGACGTTGGTATCTCATAGACGACCTCAGTCTTGCAGGGCACAAACCGCGTCGCATGTTGCTTCTTGCAAATCGAAGGATTTGGGCGAGGGGCGTTCAATTTTCTGCACAGTGATCCTAGTTTGATTGGCGCCGAGAACACCACCCTTACGCTGGCACGTGCGGCAGCCTTCTTGATTTTGTGCGAAACACCGTGCATATAGGGTATGACCGCTACTCGTGCCCTGTCATCTACAGCCCGAGGCTTAGCCGGCTTACGGTGCTCCTTCAGGATGACTTCGGCCAACCCCGACAGGAATTGGTCAGGGAAGCCAGCCTTCTTCATCCTGCACACTTGATCGGTGAAGCTTGAGGCGATTTGATGCTGACATGACCTAACAAGAGCATTCTTCATAGCGGAGAGCGCGATAGCCCTTTTGACAAGCTTAGAATGATGAGATGAAAATGGAAGCAAGTCTTTCTTTGAACGAGGTGAATACTCCCAACACGTGTGCTCTGCGCTAGACTTCATCTTGAGGTCCAGGAAGCCTAGTTGGCCGTCCTCCGGAAGCTCCTTCGTAAACGAAAGTCCAGGAAAGTTAGCACCAAAGCACTCGAAGATCTCGTCAACCTTGCTACGGCTGTCTGCCGAGTTCTCACGATAAAAAATCAAGAAGTCGTCGACATGCCGAAAGACTTTCACCCAACTGGTCGCGCCGACTGAATTTTGCAGTTGTCTGTCATAACGGGCCAGAAGCAGGTCGCTCAGAATCGGGGCGATACACGACCCGAGCAAGGCGCCAGTTCTGGCGCCTTGCTCGGGTTGCAAAGGAAGAACTGGCGCCAATTCAGGCGCCAGTTCTTCCTTTGTACGATTTACGAACGCAGACAGTCCGTGTTGTTCCCGCATAATTTGAGGGGAGAGGCGCGACGACAACAACGGACAAAATGGAGAGTGTTATACACACACGGAGTGCCACTTGCAACAATGTTTACGGCGAAATGAGCACAATAGATATACACCACGCGATGTCACAGATCATGAATGCGCAGTGGCATTCACGTATAACTACACCTTCGGTGATAATGAAATTGAAGCCACCCTAACGCAGTTACCGTCTGCTTGGATAATTTTCCTGGCTCCAACGATTAATCCAACCCATTTATCGTGGCTTCTACGACAACAGAGCAGGCGTGAAAATACGGACTAGAGTGACAGTCTCGGCAATGAATTCCCTATGTGCATCACGTGTCCCATAATCTGAGAAAGATGGCTAAAGATGCTGCTGTAAAAGTGGTCACCTCTGCCCCGTTAAAGCTGTCCGTGCTCTTACAGGATGGCTAACCCTTGTCTCCGAAGAGTTTCTTCCTGCATCGTATATCACAAAAACAAGTATGTGATGTAGTCGGGGGTCTGCCCATAGGACCGGGGAGCAGCCAGGCCGCAGGCAGAAGTAGAGCTCAGTAGCCGGAGCTGATTATAGGAAGGTTTATTTACAGTGCGATTTGGTAGCGTGTGGTACCGTGTGGTAGCGTGTTTTGGAGCGTCTCGACGCTCGCGTTATAAAGCCTGGGTCTTCCCGAGGTTCCCTGTTGGGGAAAACCCCCTAAAGGAAGAGTCAAGCACCGCCTCCTTTCCACCTCAGGAAATAGAGAAGCGGCACGCCCGGCTCAACGGACGGTGCCCGGGAGGTGAACAAAAGACACCATGGAGCACTATACAAACCTATGAAGTGATCACGGTGGCGCCCATTTCTGAAAACTGGCCGTGTTGTCAGGCGTCGCCGGCGCAGGTGACGGCCAGCTGCTGGTCGAGTCGCAAAGCTACAAAGACCCCGCGTAGTGTGGGGAAGGTGCCTGATGAGCAGGGCACAAGTGATTGCCTCCTCTAAGCAACCTCGACTGCAAATAGTTCATCTCCAGGCCAGAAAATTGTCAAACTCAGCCTCGAAGGGTTCAGGACAAAACTGCGGTGTTGTCGCCGCATCTGGTGCGTTTCGGTGAACGCTGACGATGCAGAAATCAGATCAGATTCCGCCAAATCATTTCCACGATCCTGCGGCGCCAAGCCGCGAAGTCCGATCATAACATATTGTCACGTGGTCGTGACGTCGACGAAGACAGCAGTCGGTGTTTTCAAGAGGAAACTGTTTATTTGGCCGAACTTGTGGCCGGAAAATGAGAACTAGAACTACAGCAATGCACGCTGTACAATGATAGCGGCGAACAGGGCGTCGTCCGTCGATCAACTGACAAGCGATCAAGCGCGTCGGCTTTTATACAGGCACTATCGAACTTTCCAGCAATATCGCTGGTGGCGGCGTAATCACTAGACAAAGGTGGCACATTCGCGTGCGGGGCGCAATCTTAATAAACCGATCTACTACAATCGCGACGCTTCTAGAACACTATTTCGCGGACAGCGTCGAGCGTTGATAACCGTCCCTGCCGGTCAAACCCGAATACATCAAAACAAGGCAAGAAGTGGGCATGGCATTGCCCCCCTCTGAAAGAGCATCGTCCCGATGCTTGTGAAAGAACATAGAAGAGAAAAAAAACAAGTGCATACACAAATTAATTACAATAACAAAGGAAAAAAAATAGAGTCCCCAGGCTCGCTAACGCGCAAAAAAAGGCTTAAGGCGCACGACATGGACGACTTCAGGTCGCGCACGGCGCCGCTGAGAGTTCGTAATGCCGTCAGGGACAACCTCATAGCCGAGTGCGCCGAGGCGTCGAAGTACCCTGTACGGTCCGAAGTATCGTCGAGGAAGCTTCTCACTAAGTCCTCGTCGGCGTATTGGCGTCCATACCCATACACGGTCACCGGGTTGGTAGTCCAAGTGGCGTCGTCGAAGGTTGTAGCGGCGGCTGTCAGTCGTCTGCTGGTTCTTGATCCGTAGGTGGGCGAGCTGTCGTGCTTCTTCGGCGCGCTGTAGGTAGGTGGTCACGTCGATGTTTCCTCGTTGGTCACGTTTGGTAGCATGGCGTCGAGCGTCGTTGCCGGGCTCCGTCCGTAGACCAACTTCTTTGGCGTCATCTGCGTCGTTTCCTGTACGGCCGTGTTGTACGCGAAGGTCACGTACGGAAGGATCGCGTCCGACGTCTTGTGTTCGACGTCGACGTACATGGCCGGCATGTCGGCGATGGTCTTATTTAGACGCTCGGTGAGGCCGTTGGTCTGTGGGTCGTACGCGGTGGTGCGGCGGTGGCTTGTGTGGCTGTATTCCAAGATCGCCTGAGTCAGGTCAGCCGTGAACGCCGTACCTCTGTCGGTGATGTGAACCTCTGGGGCGCTGTGTCGAAGGACGATGTTCTCAACGAAGAACTTGGCTACCTCAGCGGCACTGCCTTTGGGCAGGGCTTTTGTTTCGGCGTAGCGCGTGAGGTAGTCGGTAGCCACGACGATTCATTTATTTCCGCAAGTCGACGTTGGGAACGGCCCCAGGAGGTCCATCCCGATCTGCTGGAATGGTCGCCGAGGAGGCTCGATCGGCTGAAGGAAGCCTGCTGGTCTTGTGGGCGGTGTCTTCCGTCGCTGACAGTCTCGACACGTCCTTACGTAGCGAGTGACGTCGGCGGCAAGGCGCGGCCAGTAGTACTTTTCTTGTACTCGTGCGAGCGTTCGGGAAAGTCCGAGGTGTCCAGCCGTTGGGTCGTCGTGCAGGGCATGCAAAATTTCGGCTCTGCTCGAGACCCGCGTGCAGATGCCGAGCGAAAACGTGGCGCTCTTCGCGGAAGAAATGCCCCGGCTGTTCCGCCACGCTGACCCCAATATGCCTGAAGAGAAGAAGGTTCGTTTCCTCATGCGAGGAGTAAAGGAACAGCTCTTCGCTGGACTTATGAGGAATCCTCCGAATACCGTCCAGGAATTCGTCTCAGAAGCCACGACCATTGAGAAGACGCTAGAAATGCGCACCCGCCAATATAATCGCCGATCAATCCAAGACAGCCCCGCTGTTCATGCGCTCGGCTCCGACGACCTGCGCGAAACAATCCGAGCGATCGTGCGAGAGGAACTGCGCAAGCTGTTGCCCTCACCCCAGCCTCAAGTGGACTCCATCGCAGACGTCGTTCGAGAAGAAATCCAGCAATCGGTGGGCACCCTTGAACCGCCACAGCCTCAGCCGCAAGCCTTGAGCTACGCTGCTGCAGCCCGACGCTACGCTCCCCCGCAGCGTCCGCGTCAAGACACCGCATCGACGCAGTTACGTCGCCAGACACCGCCGCAATCATCGATGCCCTACCGCCCACCTGGCGGCCAGCACTAAACCACGAGGAAGACCGACGTTTGGCGCGCCCCTGACAACCGCCCGCTCCGCTACCACTGCGGGGAGGCCGGCCACACGTACCGCCGCTGCCAGTACCGACAGATGCGACTACGAGGATTCGCCATCAATGCGCCGCGACCGTAGCCAGGCGAACGGCCTCGCGACATTGACGACTACCTAACCGGAACGCAGTGGCAAGAACGACGTCCTTCACGCTCGCCGTCGCCCGGCCGCTACATGTCACCGCGCCGCCGGCCGTACACTGGCCCAAACCGGGGCCGGTCGCCTAACCGTATCCGGAAAACTAAGGGCAGGAACCGATGGAGGTGCGGTTGCTGTACGACGAACTACCGAAGATCCTTCGCCGACGACGACGACGTCGCGACGAAACCTTCTAGAACACTACTTCGCGGACAGCGTCGAGCGTTGATAACCGTCCCTGCCGGTCAAACCCGAATACATCAAAACAAGACAAGAAGTGGGCGTTGCAATATGTCAGCTGTTACACATCCGCGGTCTACGAGATTCCCTTGTCCTGTGGTAGGAAGTACGTAGGCCAAACTGAGCAATGCATCAATGACAGACTGACACAGCACAACAACGTTAGAAATGGCAGAGAAGGCCCCCTGACAATACACTGCCGAGACTGTCAATGAAGTCCGCATTTTCCCGTCACTAGAAGCCGTGATAAATGGGATAATTTAGTCATTGAGTCCAGGAGAATCATCGAAGCAGGCGATAAGTGCGCTATCGTGGCTTCAATTTTATTGAATGCGACTGCGCATCGATGATATGTGACAGGGTGTGCTGTATATATATATATATATATGCTGAGGTCCTTTCGTCATAAACATTGTTTGAAGTGGCGCTCCGTGTGTATATGAGCCTTCCTTTTGCCCGCTGTCGCCGTCGCGCCTTTCAACTCAAAAAAGGCCCGTAGGCAGAACTTTCACTGCGGGGAGTGGGGGGTAACTTGCTGCAGGCCTCATTTTTTAACAAAAACACCTATTTTTAGTATTTACTCTTGGTAAAACACCCCCTCCATCAAAATCACGAGAGTGGGGCAGCGCTCCCTCCCCCTGGCCTGCTTCAAAGTATTCTTTCTTTCGCTGCAGACTCCGAACTGTAATTGCATGACGATCAGAACTTTGTCAAGCGGAATTAGGCAGTTTTTTTCATCGTAACGCCAGGTTTCTCTCGGAAAAGCACAAGCAAAGCGTCCTTCAGTCACTAACTGATTCATCATGAATTTTCCGTCACGTTCAATGCAGGTTAATTACGTATTGCTTGCGGCTACAAGAGTTTTTCGCTATTCAGAACGAGAAATACACACAAATGATTGTGACATTAACAAATCCTGAGGGCAAAATTGTGTGCCAATGTGCACGGATAACGAGTAAGGGGCAATGTAATGATTTCTCTTATTGAGATAGCGATTCTATCTACATTCTGAGCGGGTTTTCGCCGTAGCTCTCGCCGTCATGTGCCGTATATGTAATTGTATGTATGAACAAAACCACAACTAAAAAGCCACAAATAAAAATTGTTCAGAAGAAATAATGAAGAAACGCTTATAAGCGCCTGCCGTCTCGGAGGACTGCAAACGGTAAAGGGTGTGTATATAACGCTCGCCGTTAGCGACCTGAGGGATCTGTGCTTTGTGGAGTAGTGCTTAGCGCACCGCGCTGCACAGTGAGAGGTCGCTGGTTCTATTCCGCGCTTCGGAAGCATTTTCTGATTTATTTTTCATTGGGATATTGATGTATATATACATACTTATACATATACGCAGCATGACGGCGGCGACGGCGACAGCAAAAACCAGCTGAGACTGTCCATATAATTGCTATATGTACTATGACTCAAGATATGTACTCATAGTACTCAAGATATGTACTATGACTCAAGAAGCTACGCTATATCTAGCGTTGCTAAACCCAGCAGGAATACGCCAACCAATCTTGCTCTCACTTACACTTCGTCTTCGTAAAACTGTCGCCTGTGCTGCATGTCATTTCGACGTTACGTGAAACCACACATTGCTCTTTGCACAACAGTGTTTTAGACATGCCTGATAAGCAAGTAATATAGTTGCTACTACGGAATTCCCGCAAAGACGTTCACACACCCCGAAAGATTTGGCTCAAAGCCAAAAAATGGGGCATACGCAGTTACTCTATGACTGTTTAGCATGAAATCGATTCCCAAATTCCGTGTGATCTTGCCAGAATTTTTTAGATTCTATATATTATACTTTAAGATAGGTTTCGGCTCCACCATACTGGAAAGTTAGCTATGTGGTTTTGTGTCTTTAGCAGCTAAACGAACAGCGCTACGGTAGAAGCATACGCATCAAAACTGATGTGTCGGAGCATTTGATGTTTCATGACCTTATTAACGTCGCGTCACGCCACACGAAAGTAATAAAACATTCGTTTAACAGCCTAATATGGAGGCACCCACGTGTCTAAAGGAAAGACGTCTACAGAGATCAAAGACACTTAAACTAGCGCAATAATGAATGCTTATTTGATCCTCTGTGTTTGACTGAACCCTGCTTTTCTTCCTTATTTCTACTCATCCCTAATCGCCTCGCCAGTCGCGAGTGAATTGAGCTGTGTGCGCTAATGCTGATCAGACCACCCTCATTGGAGATATATATGCAATAAGGCAATATATGGTCTTCAGAAGGAAGCGGAGGATGGCGGCTTAACTCGTCTATCCGCTTATCAGCTCTCAGAAGGGAAGAAAAAGTGGCCAAGTTTGTGGCGGGGTCAAACAGCGTAAACAAGGCGACGAACATGGCGACCAACAGAGAAAAAAGAGTAGCTTGGAACACCAGCGAAGACAACGCGGAGGAAGCTGCACTCGACGCGAAGGAGCGTAACGGCGGTCGGCAAGCCGCGGCAGAGCGGAACGCAATCGAGGCGGGAAGAGTAGCTATGCGGTTGGGGATGGCTCGCTAGCTACGTCAGAGAATCCCGCCAAGACTCCTACTCACCCCAAAGCTACCATTGATCGATTGAGCTAGGAATACGAAAGGCAAATCGGGCTGCTGAGGAAATGGCTAGAGAGCGAAGAGATGGGAAGGGGAGGGTGGGGTTATAAGGTTGCGCAGGGTTAAAGAGACGCAGCAGGAGGCGATGTAGGAAGGATAAATTGGTTGTGTAAATAAATGGGAGGTCAGAATCCGAGAGCCATAGAAAGGGAAGGATAAAAAGAATTCTGCGGTTTTTATCCTAATTTCTGGTAGCAGTGACTGAAGGAACGGGAAACAGTCCAAATTCGAGCGATGATGCATCAATGTTTTAACATTAGGGGTAATCTGGTATACACGAGAAGACCTGTTCTGCCGCTAATTCGAGAACAATCGATGAAACATTTTCCATAGATGTGCAAAAGCAACTTTGCGCAATAGCGCAAGGCCTATTTAAAAAACGGGCTCAATAAATCAAACGTCGGCGAAATCATTCGTGTAATGTGATAGGTAAGAAGGCACTATTTGCTATACAAGCTCCGTATACTAGTACGCAGTGCATATAAACAATACAAATATAAACAATGCATATTGTTCACGCGCAATGTACGCAGACTACAAGAAAAATAGAATGTGTATTCATCAATTCTCATAGGAGGTACTTAAAAGCTAAACCGCAAAGCTCGAGACATATGGTGCGACATCGTTTACCCGACGCGTCCCAGTACGGCTTGCCGTATACGACCATTAAGGCGCGTTTACACTAGCGCGACAGGAATCCGTATTTGGTCTACCGACTTAGCCGGAAGCGTCTTTCGTCGGGTCGTCGCCTTATTTATAAAACAGCGACGCCAAGAGTCGACGGAATGTCTGTGGAAGACGCCGTCTCCGTCATGTCGTGCGCCCAGCCTCTCGTCGGCGAATTGTCGAGTCACACAGGTGTAGGGTGCCTTGATGCGCGTTTTGTTGCGCGTTTTGTGCGCACACATCGAGGCACACTACACAGGAGGCGCACGCAGCGACACGGACCAAACTTGCGGGAAGAAATTGAAACCGGAGACTACCTGCTCCGCTGTTTTTTTTCTTTTTTTTTTTCATTTTAGCCGTCCTCTCTCCTCTACCATTATCCCTCTTGGCGTGCGTGGCGCAACTCCCGCTGCGCCCCGCTGCGTTGCGGCCCGGGGTGCGGATAAACAAAGGGCTAGCGAAGAAAAGGTAGGGGGTGTGCGCAAGATGCTCTGTGTCAAATGCCCGAAGGTGTTGAGGGGCCTCCATTATCTACCCCGGGATCTCCCCTTCGAGGTTCGTAGCGTCGCACATCTGTGTCCTGAAAGCCAAGTTTTCGCTCGGCCACCAACTCCCGAAGACTTCTCGACAAGTTGGCCGATGCGTTTTCCTAGTGTTTTTGGGTCGGCCATGACGACACGCTGTTTTTGGAAGCGTCGGCGTCCTCGTCAGCCTAGTATGACCACGTGGTGTGGCGGCGTCATCGGCTACCAACTCGTCGGCCGACCATCTGCGTCTGCCTCGTGTGTGCGTCGGCGTGGAGTCGTTTTATGTAAACGAGCTTTTGCGAACGCATGGTACGAATGAGCCAGTGGGGTGAATTCATGCACCCTCAAAACTGTTCTCACGTTCGTCAAAAAATTACGCCATCTCCCGCTAAAGGGGACCATGGGGCGATGCGAAGCCCGAGCACTTACACGATCGCGTTCCGTTCGCGTTTGTTGGGCATGCTACCGACCTCGCGTCGTGGAACGCGAATAGGAACGCTACGCGCGTCGTGTCTTCCCTCTAGCATGGCCGTTAAAGGAGTACTGACATGAATTTTAAAATTTTTCGGGTTGTTGCTTTTAATGAAAGCACGGGTGTCGAGAACCCTAAAAAGAGTGTCGTGGTGCCTGGGGATGCATTGCATATATTCTTAATACAGCTTCTTTCAACCAGCAGTTTCGGTTTCGGTTTCGAGAGGGCGGCTTCATAGTGACGTGTCAAGTCTGCCCGTGACGTCACGGGCAGACTGCAACCCACGAAATATGCACCTGCTGTCCTTTGCTTTCAGCCGAACGTGGTTCATGATGAGTGAACTGTCGTCCAGTGCCTCCGACAGCAATTTCTGTGATTTAGGCTGCATTCAGAACCCAGATTTCGCAAACCAAGTGAGCTGGCTTGAAACGTCATAGGGCTCTCCATGCGGTGAAGCTGCCTTGCAGATGCTGGGAGATGAAAACTTTAAAATCAAACTTAAATATTTATACGTGTTTCCCGGATGCGGTGTGGGGAGAGCGTTAACACTACATGCCAAGGAAACCAAAAACGTCCGTTTTGCTGCACTTCAAAATCGTGTCAGTACTCCTTTAATTCTCACAGGTTGAGCGGGGAACGCGTTCGACATGCGCGCGAGGGGGCGGGGAGAATAGGAGAGGAGAGAGGGGGAGGGGACGCGCATGCGCTGGCGCTCACCGCGGCTTTGTGCAGAGAAGGGGTGGGCTAGTGGAGAGGAGGAGGGGGAGTGGAGAGTAGGTGTGCGGAGATGTTTGCGCATGCGCAGTAAGGGTGGGTACGCCGCACGCCACCACCCCGGATTGAACTCCGCCATAAGATACTTCGCACCTAATAAGGTGGAGAGAAACGTTTCTGCATAGGAATTTCTTCTTTATTAGGAACAACGTCTATAAGATCACGCCTTCAAGCGCGGGAAACTTTTCGCAACGGCGTTCCCCGTGCTTTCCACGTGAACAGTTCCTGATCGCTGGGGGCCCGTAATCATAGGCACAGCACACTAGCTCGATTAAACGGCCGACGCCGTTTGCGATGCGTCCGCCGCTCTTAATTAGGCGCGTATATTTGTCAATGCAATGGCTATCTGCAGGATTATGTGCCCTTTATGTGTAAGCACAATCAGTTTTCCCGACGTTGCTGGTATAGAGATGGACAAACGTGCCAACCGGCAGAAGGTTTCACAGACGCGAGAGCTGCGGCGGCCGCGCTAACAAAGTCTGATACCTTCGATAAGAAATCGCGTTAATTATTTACGACTTGTTACCGAGCTTCACGACAGGTAGATTTGCAATGACAACACATCTAATTAATTATTTCGTGTCCTTACCAAACGCACTTGATTTCAGTGCGGCTGTGGAGACCGAAAGAAGCAAGCGAGGCGAACTGGGGTTTCACATGACAAGGAACCGGCTTCTCCGCCCCGACCCACCCAGTCTACGTAGTGATGACGTTAAAGCCATCACTAAGATATCTTGCACTCAGAAACAGGCATCACTCTTAGGCAAAGACAAAACAGGACAAAACCCACTAGACGCAACATTTTTCTTCGTAAGTTCAGGCATTGCGGTAGTCTCCTCCCATACTGTATATCATGTGAACCACAAGGGCAATATATCTCTGCGTCAAATACTATAGATGAATACGGAGTTGGAAGGAAGGCACTGCGGTGGAATAGCCGCCCAGTCGACGGAATAAAACCAAACTATCTGTTTCGTTTACCTGATTCACGATCCTTCATTTTGGATATTAATCGCATATCATTTCGTGCGTAGTCATCCCTCGCAATATAGTTTTATTACTTGGCATGTGTGACTTTGTTAAGCGGTATATAGCCAATCATAGCGGACAACTCGAAGAAAGAAGACAAAGAGAAGAAACTATTGTGCATTGCTCTGGAAATCGCTACGTAATTTCTTAATGAAAAGTACCCATGAAAGGCTGATAACAAGGCCGCATTTTCTTATAGCTAAGTTCAGTGCGGACACTGACAAAGTATTCGACTTCATCAATGTCAAATAATTCCGCTGAGCTTGAAAGCTTATACGAAACCTACCTTATCTCCGTGCGCCAACCACGCCAAAATGAATGAGCGCACAAGAAAGCAAGATAAATGTGTAATGCTAGATATCTGCATATTTTAGTGTAACGCTGATGTTCTGTTTGCTTTCACTGCGGTCACAGTGACTTTATATTTTGTACTTCGAGGACGGCGTCTGTCGTTTTTATTGCCTCACAAATCTTGAACTACCTGGCAAATATAAACAAAAATTCCGACATCACTTCCGAGCCACACGTAACTTTTAAAGAAAGGACGACGAAATTTTATTTCTCAGTATGCGTAGTTCTCACATTAGCAACGAAATATTACTCTTGGTTAGGACGGAAAGCACCTAGCACAGGTCTCTTACGCATAAAAATGGCAGGCGTGCCGGAGTACTGTGGGCGGTGTTTACATATTTTCTTAGGTTGTAACCGACTATAGAAATGTTGTCTGGCCGTTGCATCCGTTGTGCACTAATCGAAATCATCAGGCGCAGATTCCAACGTTTTCTTTTTTTTATGGGACTAGAATCTCTTAGGCTCAATCATGTAATAACGTTTGTAATAATAGCAATATCTGGAGTTTAACGTCCCAAAACCACGATATGATTATGATGGACGCCGTAGTGGATGGCTCCGGAAATTTCGACCACCTGGGGTTCATTAACGCGCACCTAAACCTAAGTACACGGGCCTCAAACATTTTCGCCTCCATCGAAAATGCAGCCGCCGCGGTCGGGATTCGATCCCGCGACCTTCGGGTCAGCAGTCGAGCGCCATACCCTCTAGATCACCGTGGCGGATGTAATAATGTTTATTGTACGGAAGTTTTTCTGGCCCTGAAGTAAATCTTATATACTCGAGCTTCGTCAGGCGCAGAACAATACTGTTACATGCGAATGAGACCGAGACGTGCGAGTTCTGTTAGAAAAGTATCCGACCTTAAGCCGAAGAAAAAAAGCTGGCATAACCTGGAGCGGTGGAAACTTAATCACCATCAAAGTAGTCTCCTTGGGACTCCACAATTCTCCCAGCGGTGCTGCCATTGTTGGAAGCATTGCCAGAAGGCCTCTTTCGGAATGGAGTGTAGCTCAGCTGTCATTGCAGCCATAACGTCCTCTCTTGTATGATATCGTGTTCCTTTCAATGGCCTCTCGATATTGGAAAACAGCCAGAAGTCGCAGGTGGCCACATCAGGAGAATGACATAATGCAGCGCGAAAGCAAGCACCAACTCGCCCAACAACACGTTCTTCTGCATATCAGGAGAATATGGAGCCTGTTGAATTAGAGGAGTATGGTTTTTCGCCACAATAGTCTGAATCATTGTCGTGATGGATGCGCCAATTTCCTGTTGACCACAACGGCGGTCTCTTGCACCGCACAGCTTCACGTAGGCGACGGAGGACATCCCTGTAGTACTCTTTGGTGATTGCTTGACCCTGTGGGGTGTACTCGTGGTGTACCACACCGCGGGAGTCAAAGAAAGCAGTCAGCTTCACTTTGATGTCGCTGCGCACTTCGCGGGCCTTCTTTAGTCTCGGTGACGTGGGATGCTTCCACTGTGACGACCGGGATTTGGTTTCCGGGTCGTACCCGTACACCTAAGACTCGTCACCAGTGATTACGGCGGTCATGAAGTCGGGGTCACTGTTTGTGGAATCCAGCGTGTCCTGTGAGACTTCAACACGAAGTTGCTTTTGTTCCACCGTGAGCTGCTTCGGCATGAATTTCGCCGAAACTCTCTTCATGGCCAAATCTTCAGTCACAAAGTAATGTGCAGAAAAAGCGCTGATGCGCACCTCTTCCGCAATTATCCGGACAGTAAAGACCTAGATATAGTCCGGCGCGCTCAGCGCCCAATGTCGCGCGCGACGAGGTCCGCTACGCGACGCCGGCTACGCAAGCCAGCTCCGTGCTTTTGCACTCTGCAGTCGCGCGCGTGTGCCGCCTGCGTCGCCTCGAAGCCAGCGCCATCTGCTTGAAAAGTCGCTCACTTTGACAGCTGCAGCAATCAGCTGGTTCAGTGGCGCATGCGCAGTTTCCACCGGCGGGCCCGTGGTCCCGCCGGCCCGCTGTTTTTTGTTTTCGCGCGCGCTTTTCCGCGCTCACTGCATTGTTCGAGTGTTCTTCGATAACTGCTCCATTGCTGGCATAGCATTAACTCGTCCTCAGAGCCGGAAAATAGCAATAGCCCTACTAGCGCATGCGCACTCTCATCTTCGAACGTGTGCGCGGCTCCGCGGTCTTCGGTTGACGCGTACACGCTTTTCTCGCTCTCTGCTTCCCTACCCGTGCTTTTTCGTTGACACGCGTGTTTTTCTCGCTATTTGCACTGTTTGACTTTGCATCAGAAACAAATTTGCTGACAGGCATTGCATTCAACGCTCTGGGAGCCAGAAAATAGCTACATTGCTTACATCAGAAACGGAAGTGAATCATGTATGTACGTACCGAATTCCGCAGGCTTTCCAGGCGTTCGTTTTCCCCTCCGTGTCGCAGCAGTCCATGCTGTTCCTGGTCTACACGCACATGTTATTTATAATCCTTTCGAGTAGGCGCACAATCGTGTCATCGTCGATGATCAATGTGCAGTAAAACACTGCCGCACTTTCCGAACGCGGGCCATACGCCGCCATTTTGCCGACCCGCGCTGCCGCGCGCAGTGCATTGTGGTCTAACGCCAGCCGCGTGGAGCGCGTGAAATAGGAACGTGCTCTATCTCAGCGCCGGCCACGCAGAGCGCGCCGAATGTTGCCGGGCGAGCCAGCTACGCCGTGACGCCAGACTATAAGTTATCCGGTTTTGGCCGGCGTAGCTTAACCGCGTCGCGCTTTGGTCGCCCGTGCACGCTACGCCAGATTATATCTAGGCCTTAACACGCAGGGATGTAGCCAAGGGGGGGGGGGGGGTTGGGGGGTTCACACCCCCCCGAAATTTTTCAATTGTGCTTGCGTATATATACACGCACACATACAAACTCACGCACGAACATACATAAAGCATGGTTGAACCCCCCCGCAAAAATATTTCTGGCTAGGCCCCTGGTAACACGACGGTCCCGCATAACCATAGCGTTGACTTCGGCAATGACCTGGTCATTTCAGCATATTGATGGCCGAGTGGAGCGTGGCTCGCTCTCCACCAATGTGCGGCCGCCTTTAAACCGGTTGCACCACTCCTTAATCTGTGTGCTGCTCATATCGTCGTCACCGAAAGCCGTCTAAATCTTCCGAATGGTTTCCACTTGGCTGTCGCCCAGTTTCTGGCAAAATGTGATGCAGTGGCGCTGCGTCAGTCGCTCCGTCATTTTACTTGCAATAAAAAAAAATGCCAGGCCTGCGCGGAAAGCGCAGCACAGTCACAGCAAAAGCTGGAAGAGCGGCATTTCTAGAGCCCGTTGTAAACTCACTTGGGGGTACTAATACCTAGTACAATAGCAAGATACCCACTACTCCATGATTCATAAATTTTGTGAAGTTGGGAAGCACTGACTACGCCACTATACGTCACTTCGTGGAGAAGCGAGGTACCCGCTTCATATCTGTAAGGCATTTTATGTGCACTATATTGATGCGACGACTAATGCATGGATGGATGGATGAATAACTTTATTGAGGTCCTTAGTAGCGCGCGATTAGCGCGCACCGAAGGACGATTGATTACGGCGAAGTATTACGGCTCAGCCCTTTGTAATGGGTTGGAAGCTTTAAACGACCAACTAGTTACGCAATTCCCATTATGTCACGCCCGGTCGCTATTTCACTCTCCCACCACGCTCTATAACATACGTTAAGGTGAGAAAGAGAGAGAGGAGAAAAGAACTTTATTGAGACCCTGAGGAAATGGATCATGGGGGCCTTAGGGGTTTTCTTGGCAACCAATACAAGTGCACTTGGGAGGAACCCACTACGCTATAAATCATCATAATTTTTTTTTAAAGTGAAACAGCAACTGTGACGTTATTCGTCATCCTGCGGAGAATCGTGGTACCCGCCACACACCTGTAAGGACTCAGGTGCGCTTTGTTGATGCTGTGGCTGATGACGATGAAGGAATATAGCAGAGCGCTTTGTAATGGGTTGGAAGCATTCAACAACCCACCCGTTACGCAATTCGCATTGTGCGACACCTGGTTACAGGATCCGCGTTGTGTGGCGCCTGGTAATTATTTTACTCTTCTACCATGCTATATTACATATGTTAATGTAGTTCCTTCCCGACATGAAGCCTCTATAGGGACCTTTTCCGAAGCATTTTCAAGCACCTGCATGGCTCTGGGGTAAAACACTGGGCTCCCACGCAGAGGGCCCAGGTTAGACTCCGTTCCATCCTGGACATTTTTTCTTATTTATTTTTCTCTTATTTCGTGCGATAGCGGTTACGGACACCGGCGGCGGCGGCAGCGGCGGCGGTGGCGGACAACTACGGCGCTAAAAACGGCCGGTGAATTGATCTCATAACAGCTTTCGCTGTAAAACCGACGAGAGCACTGCGCACTACCTCACTCAAACGCTTCGTCCCAGCGACTGACGCTATCGGCAGGTGCGAAAAAATTCGCGCATTCGCACGAAGCTTCAAGGTCAGCTGATGCAAGCGCGCTTGCTTCATATGGGATGCTTTTCTAACAGACCTCGTATATGAATTAAGGGACCGTTTATTAGGTCGCGAAGGTGAGCGCAGCAGCGGCCAACAGGTTGAATATTCCAGCGTTGTCGTCTTCCCTCTAGCTGCAGCTCGGGGAGGCCAGCACGTTCACCAGTCTTCGTTTTCCTCGCAGATATGTGCAACAAAATCTATGAAAGGCAACATTTTTACGGCGATCCCCTTGTAGTCCATCAGCTATGTTGATTGTTTTCTTTTATATATTACAGAGATCGCCTACTAGTTTTATTTTGAAGGCGAAATATTTTTTCTCGAGGACACGATACTGAAGTCTGGCTTATAAGGAATCAAATTTGAATTCCGAAGTCTCGCGCGCCAAAACCTTGCAAGGATAAGCAGGATTTGTAATTAGCTTGCGGACTCCGAAATATTTGGACAACATCGGTTTCTTTACGTGATACAAAATATATTGCATTAGCTGTTTCGCGCTTTGACGCCATAGGCATGCTACTACTGCGGCCGTTATCGCACTCGCTACATTCAACGCCTCAGCATAACGCCATGGCCATTAGCTTATCGCCTCTCTAGGCTGGCTGTTAGACAGCTGCGCGTGAATTCATTTTAGCCGTTCTTGAGGTTGCTCATTTGGAAACTTGCTTTCGGATTGTTTGTTTATATCTACAACTATTCATATTCTTCGCGCAGTGTATTACATTGTGCGTTGTTTCTGGTGGCTTGTAAAAGAATGTGCATTCCTCTATGACTACGAAGTTCCTGCTTTTCGATGCACTTTATTATATTCTCGTTATACGGGTTGGTTGCTGAATAACTTGAGGACATTTGTGGCAAAGGGCCCTAAAAAGTAAGTCTTTACGTTCACTAGAATGCGGCTGTCGGTGCATTAGTCATTATTCGGCATGAACCAGCCGTTCAACATCCCATTGGTGCTGTTTCGTGATTTCGTTAGTATTGCGATCACCCCAGGAAACGAACAAGGTCATGGTACGTAATTTAAGCAGTAATGTTTTACCAAGAGGAGAAAACTTAGATATATCAGCCCTAACGACGAGGCTGTGCTGTTATTATGCTGTTTTATATTTTGCGAATGGAAGAATGGTTCACTAATACATGTGCACTGAATTAGGTTTAGGTTCCTGTACGTTTGCAGGTTTGATTACAGTTGCTATAGCTTATTGTGCCCTGTTCGCTGTTGTCGGTCAGTATACGATACCCTACACACTGAAAAATGACTGCAAAGTGGGCAGTGATGAATGGCTGTTAATTTAAATGAAAATTCCTCCGCATCACTAAAAGTAGGAGTTGTCAAATTTGTGTCAAAGCAGCCACATAGAAAGTAGAAAAAAAGAACGAGCGGGATCTGGCTTCAGATGATCAAATTGGCTCTGAATGAGGCATTCAGGAGCTATGAAGTCGTAGTTTGTTGTCATTACGCGAAACACAGCGAATGGAAAATAGGTAGCACCGGCAGAATACGTCTTCCTCTTCAGAAGTTACTATTGCGAATTTCACAATAGTGAAACGATCTAATTACGCACTCATTTACGAAGTTGGCCAGCTCTAATATAATCTACAGGATCTAAAGCATTCCATTAAAAGTGAATGTATTCGTTGCCGTTTCGTCAACGTTGATTTCTGCAGCCGCTTTTTACCGAATCTGAAGTTAACAAAAACGAGGACGTTATTTCCTCAGTGGGACAGCTTTTTAACCGGAACATTCCCCGTAGACTCCGAACTAAGAGATTATTTAATCTATGATGGCGATGGTCACGGCTTCCCGTGATGACAGGGTCGTGTCTGACCGTAACCTTGATGAATGCGTAGCATCGTCCCTACATTCCTGATATATTTTGAGTCCGCATTATTTAATTATTATCGCGCGGGCAAGCATATTTAGCCTGTATTTTTTAAAACTGCCCTGCCATCTTTTTTCTTCCCGAGCACCATACCAAGAGATAGAAAATGTAGCCAGGGACGGCACAGGGTTAGGCGGAGTGAAGAAATTAAGAAATATGCAGACACAAAATGGAATCAGCTAGAGCAGGACAGTGTGAATTGGAGCCAATTTTGTAGAGGCTGAATTCATCCTGCAGTGTACGTGAAGTAGGCTTACCACAACGACGATGATGATGAATCACATCACAGAATTTCTACTGGCGTGCTTGAAAGAATATACTGCAGTGCGTTGAACTTTCTATAATATTTATTAACATCGAAGCTGGTCTAGCTCGACGTAATGTGTGTGATCGTGTCCAAAAACTATCGTCATCATGAGTGGGCATGTGCCACAGAATATGGGCTCATCCCACTGCTCGCCACTACGGCGGGGCCTTTAATAACCCTGAGAACGAGTACAGTGAGAGAAAGAGAGGCAAAAAAGGGAGCGAGAAGCAGAGAGACAGAAAGAAATATGTAAAGTAAGAGAAAAGTTGTCGCTGGAAAACATTATTCACGAGGTGGGATTCAAACCATCTCCCTAGATCTGAAGGCGAGTGTCCTAACCAATCGGGCTATCCAGTCACTTTTTTACACTGTATTTGTAATGTATTTCCTTAATATATATACATAGCGTACAAAATACTCAAGGCCTCCAAGCGTACAATATGCGTAACACAGAAAATTTCAAACAATACGGTGTTCTAAAAGGGTATTAGAGCAGTGCATTTCAGGAACAGTGAATACCAGTCCGGCTGAAAGTGTGATTGTCGTAATAGCCTTTTATATGTAGAGTCATTTGTATGAAATGTGACCGCGATGATACCATTGGTTCCGCGTGCCTGTCTAACATCGGCTCGCTAACAGAGTATAGCATAGCATTGTATATCGCCACGCGCGCCTCTTTTGCTATGTTTGTGTAACTGATCGGTTACACGTGTAATCACTGCCTTGTGCAAACCGCGCCCGAATATCTGGGAACCTTCCAGATTATTTCAGAATCTTCTTAAAGGCTTGAGCGTGCAAACGCGAACAGTTGATTTACTCAGGAACTGACGCGACCGCCAGCGATAAGGCTTGATTGTTCAATGCCGCATGTAAAAATGCCGACATGCCTTACCGCTCAGCAGTTTATCGACGGCCGACGCCCTGTTCGCCGCTATCAGTGTACAGCGCGTATTTCTGTAGTTTGAGTTTTCATTTCCCTGCCACAAGTTCGGCTAAATGGAGAGTTTCACCTTGAAGTTTCACCTGCTGTCTTCGTGACGTCACGACCCCGTGACAATATTATAGTGTAACAAGAGAGTGGGAAGAGGAAGTGAGCATGATGAGGAGAGATGTGATGGTCAGGAGGAGGGAAAAATTGGGAGAGAGTAAAGCGTAGCACAGAATTAGTGAGAAGGAGAAATAGAGAGAAACGAATGCAGTAAAAGAAGAGACACAAAGAGAACATCAACGAAAGACAAAGAAAGTAGAGAGAGAGAAAAAAAGATAGAAAGAAAGAGGAAGCAAGCATCAAGTCGTCTAGCGATCGGATACCGCACCACCTGACCAAGCCACGCATGCGCAGTAGCTTAGCCACGCCCACCGACAGAGACATCGCACGCAACATCCGCTCTATAGTGCATAGCCTGGCTGCGTATTCCCGAAGAGGAAGCCGCGCATCTCGAAGCTAGGAGTGCGGGTCGACGGGGATTACGAGCAGCGACGGGCCCGTGCTTCGCTGTGCCAGGCATTGGGTGACTTACTGCAAACTGGCCGAATATTTGTGCCTTTTTTCTGTAGCATTAATTGTATTTCCAGTATATCCTTCAACTCACCTTTCACTTTTTAGCATATTCATATTAAAGCAATAGACAAGACTGGTTTTCCTGAAGTAATGTTATGCAGGCATGGACCAAGGCGTCTTTCCGTTGGAGCATTACCTTCATTTAGCTGTAAAATATTGATGCGAGAACTGCAGCCCATAGAGGGCGCTTAAATGCGAGACAGACCTTGTGGGAATTCCATCAAGGTGACGACTGGCAAAAGACATGATCGCATTTTCTACTTTTATTCAGCGAACACCTTGTTTCTAAGTGATGCATCAGTCACAGAACTATTGTATAAAGATACCCTTCTTGCACATCTACGTACGGTTGCAAAAGCACTCCTGTAATAGAGAAAAAGCTGCACTATATGAGGACGCTAGCTGACATTTTCATCCAATTTACTATATTGTCGCTCATCACACATGCACATCATGAATTCTGTAATCTCTCGAGAACCAGTACAGTGGCTTAGTGAAAATCTGAATGCTTCAGGCGGCCAATTGTAGCAAAGGCAGAGCAGGCCAGAAGGATCGACACCGTAATGGTCCCCTGTTTCGTCACGCATTTTGCCTCGCTGACGAACTTTTCCGAAGCTACATTTCGCAAGCTTTACGAAACGTGGAGCAATCGGATCTTGTTGCCATTTTTAGTGCCTTGAAGTAGGCTTAAAAAACACGAAGTAGTTTCACAATATGACAAAGATAAATCGGGATGACTACTCCTTTTATGCTCGTCTACTTCGTCTTCACGATGCCGTTTGCGGAATGACAAAAACTAAGAAATTTAAGCATACCGAGTCCTTGCTGTCTAGCGTGCGCAGTTTTGCATCACTGCGCAGACATAGCTCACTCATAAGCACGAATACTCCATTTCAACTCATCTCAATCTCATTTCAAAAAGTGCGTATGCAAAACGTAGCCTGCAGGAAGCGTCAAAATCGGTGTTGTACTGCGTGGTAATTTTGGAAACATATCCACACGCTTTCGTCTCGGAAACGTTTGGTTTCGTAATACAGGCGTGTTGACTTATTCTAGTGTTTTTTTTCCCGCTTCACGCATGGTATGAGCTTCACGCTTTCGCATCACTCTGATGTTCTTATTTCGCCTTGCAGTTAAAGGACCATTCTTTATAGAGTGCAATATTCCTTCTCAACACGATAGCGTTAAAGAGCTTGTTTCGAAGAAATTCCGGCATTGGCGTCGTTAGCTGCGGGCTAAATATCAATATAGATCCAAATAAATCAATAAATAATAACACTCAACTTCGGCTCGAATGGCATTCGAACCCAGGCTTTCAGCGTAGCAGTCAGGTGCTCTACCACAGCGCCACGCCAGTGCTCGTGAGTGCTTTGTCAAACAATGAAAAACCTACCCAGGCATCATGTATTGCGAGGACGCCCGTTAACACACGTAATATTGAGTGGCAGAAGGGCAGAATTGCAGCGCCCATCACACCATGTGGATTGCGCAACGAGTGGGTGGTATGAAGGCCCATCTACTACAAAGCACTCGGGCATAATTCATCATCACCCGCAATGATGGTCGAGCGGTTGTGGTGCTCGACTGCTGACCCGAAGGTCGCGGGATCGAATCCCGGCGGCGACGGCCGCGTTTTCGATGGAGGCGAAAAATGCTATAGGCCCGTGTGCTTAGTCTTATGTACACGCTAAAGAACCCCCCCCCTCCCCCCGCCCGGTGGCCTAAATTTGCGGAGCGCTTCACTATGACTTCTCTCATAATAATGTCGTGGTTTCATAATGTTAAACCTTAAAAATGTATATTATTATTATTGATAATCAGTAATAGCATCAACGAAGTGTGCAACGGTGCGTATTACCCTACAGACGTGTAGTGCTTACTTCGGTTATTCGCAGCGTGAATAATTATGGCGCAGTGGGCACTTGGCCACTTCACATCAAACGGCTACTGTTACGCATACATAAGCTTCTATCCTGGCGGCAAGGTCGAGGGTGTCCCCCGAGAAGCGAAGCTTGGTAGCCGAAGGAGACAACTTTATACGAACGGGACCCAATGACGCCTTCACGTTCCACTCTTGAAAGCGGAGCTGAAAACCCCTGAAGTCTTTTGTGTTGTTTTTTGCGTTAAGATGTACTACAAACATCTGCATACTATACCCTAATTCAAAAACGCGTTTTTATGGACACCCTGGAGGCTTCTCCTGCCGCTACCACTATTACTACTGCTATTGCTAATATCACCATTAATACTGCTACCACCGCTGCTATACTACTACTGCTACTACTAATACACAATCAGGCAAAATTACACGAAATTAGAGTAAGCCCAATAGGCCGGCTCTACTGTCAATCAGACTACAAAAAAACAGCCATAGAGATATGTGTAGTATATAAACGATGGAGATTGACCGGTTAATCGTTTTGAAGAGAGGGACTTAGATGCTGTAAGTTCTGATGTAACGTTCCATGTTAGGTATGTGAAATACACGGATTGACACGCTTGTTGACAACTTCTTTTTTTTTTCGTAACTTCTATAGCGTAATATCAAAAATGTGAATGGGGACATTCACCGTTGAGACGTCTTGTGCATTATGCAACATACACATCAACACTGAGATTTTATGCTCTTATAAAGCTTTTAAAATAATTAGCGTCATGCCTTTCGCTTATTAACGACGCCTCCGTTTTACCGCCCGAACACACGCACACACACACACACTCACACAGACTTTTTAACCACACTTATTCGGGAGC
Organism: Rhipicephalus sanguineus; assembly: GCF_013339695.2. Classification (NCBI taxonomy): domain Eukaryota; kingdom Metazoa; phylum Arthropoda; class Arachnida; order Ixodida; family Ixodidae; genus Rhipicephalus; species Rhipicephalus sanguineus. The sequence goes on from NC_051181.1 coordinate 92,758,332, forward strand.
CAAACAAATGCATCCATTGTACAGAAACATCGACTGTTGAACTGGCGCGCAATGCGTCCAATAAAAGTATTCTACATTGCACCAGCTTGTGGACATCGATATAGATTCACTATAATTCTAATTTCCCTGAAGGCGTATTCTTGTGCTGAGGTCTGCACATCGTTTCTTTCGTCTCCAAAATCTTATTTGCCTAAGTGCGAAACTCCAGTGCTGACTAAACTGTACTCTCTGAGAATCTCTTCAGTGCGCGATAAAGGTGGTGTACAATATATATTGTGTGAATGCGGTCGGTGCCTCGGACTGAGTATTTTACAAAGGGCGAATTTCTCACCAAAATTTATGAGCGAGCGCATGATGGATGAATCAATGGTATACGCCTTCTTTAGCGGTCGTCTTTTTTCTAAGCTTTCACACCTTCGGCCAAGAGAGCTTTGCATAATCTTTCAAGATGTTCTGGTTTTATTCGCCACATATAATATCCGTGACTAGTACTGTCTTCAATAAGATTCTTTTTTATCCCTGGCTCTGTAAGTATAAGTAGAGGCAGAAAGAAAAACTGCCCGTCACGTGTGCCCTGATGAAAATTCCACGAAGGGCAGAGTTGCTCACGCGCCGCACTTCATTTGTAAAACAGATGACCGTTAAGGCGGAGCATTTGCTTAGGAAATAGACTACGGGTAGAGAGAACACAGATGCCACGTGGGTAGTTTCGCTCCCGTCCTTGAAGTGCAGTAAAGGTCAATTTTTAATGGAGCAGGATTCCTCGGCCTCACGAATGGCAAATGACCTGTTTTATTTTGGTAGGCAACGTAGCACGAAGTGATTTGATTTTTATGTGTGCCTTTTGCGGTGCATATTGTATTACGCAATTGACACGCAACAAATTACCTTCCGCGGCGGCTGTCACTAGGCTTAAATAATGACTTAGATGGTCAGCAGCAGCAACATTGGGTCTTAACATTGATTTGGGTGCAAAAGGCAGGCATTGGTGCATCTCTCCCGTCATTAGAAAAAAACATGTGGGCGTCCCTAGACCCCAGGAATCACACCAAGTGTCTTCCGCATTAGCTGCGTACGCTCTACTACTTGACGATCCCGTTGGTTCACGCGACGCACAAAAAAAAAAAGAAGAACTCGCTCTCCTCTCAAGCCTCTGGCTTCACCTGTCTTCGGCACTCAGCTGTGCTTTTCTATGAGAGATATCATTGTAATGAAGCGATCGCCGTGAAGCGGTAAGTGAGCATTCTCTGCTCAATCGAGCCTTTCTAAGTAGCTGTTTTACCGCGTAGTTGTATACCTCTCGGTGGTCCGAAAATTTCGTGGCATCAGCACAAAACTCCTACAGCGCGTATACCCCACAGAAATTTAGGAACTCCCACTACTCTTCGGGAAAATGTGCAGCGCGGCACGGACGAAGGACAAGAAACGCACAACACGAGCGCTGACTCTCAACTGAAATTTATTTCGTTTGAATGGCAATTTTTTAATGGCATGTTCCCGCGCTTCTCTTGTTTATCTGGCAATCACCATGTGGTATAAATATTTTTGTTTTATGTTTGTGCACGAAATAAATTTCAGTTGAGAGTCAGCGCTCGTGTTGTGCGTTTCTTGTCCTTCGTCCGTGCCGCGCTGCACGCTTTCCCGAAGATGTTAGTACACCAACTCGCCCAGATCACCGTATTAGTCCCACTACTCACCACACACGCTCGCGTGCTCCTCTGCAAGCAGGTGAGCGCGCTCCTAGCGTTTTCCCCTCGGACGCTGAGGAAGGGAATTCGGAGAGGTGGACCAGCGCCTCCTCTATTTCTTTAAAAAAATCAGGCCATATCCACGAAATGAATGATGATGAGTGGGCGATGCTCCGGAGGTAATCTGGTAAACCGTGAATCCTCCGTACATTTTCCTCGATCGTCATACAAAGACGTGACACAGAAACACGACGGTGTGGTGTGATTATATATGCAGTATATACACAATGTTTTATCATTTACATATTGACACAGTAAATACACAATGTTTTTTTTTTTCATTTGCATATGGTGTAGATGATGATTTTGTTCAAGAGCTGTACGGACCAGAAGGAGGGGGTTCCCTGATTTTCTTTTAGTCATATATGACGTTAAGGAGACAGAAAATTAGGTGGGTAGATGAGATTAAGAAGTCTGTAGGTATGAGGTGGCAGCAGAAAGCACAGGAGCGGGTTGATTGGCGAAACATGGGAGAGGCCATTGCCCTACAGGTGGCGTAGACAGGCTGATTATGATGGTGATGATGATGACGGTAAGCTAAGGCAAACGTTTCCCTTTGAAACGCTTCGGCCTCGCGTGCCCTCAGTTGCGGATACGCTTGTCGAGGAGCCCCTGCCGCTTCCGTTTCGCGAGCTCTCACCGCAGGGTCTTGACGGTGAGCCCGCGGTGCGGCCGCTTTCCAAGCCCTTCGTTCCACCACCTTGTCTTCTTCGTTCATATTATTACTATCGAAGCGCAGAGACTGACGACTGTCGAAAGAGAGAGGAAGCGCGCCGAGAGCAAGCGCGGTTAACATTTGTGGCCCTCTAGCGGTCTCCTATCCAACGAGAGCACGCGTCGGAGTATACGAGAGCGAGCGCAGCTGCGCCTCTGGCGGTCTCCTATCGAACTAAAGCACGCGTCGAAATGGATCGAGCGCCACAGAGCCATCTAGTGGGTGCTCCGAGTACCAGTGGCTGGCTACGACGCAACAGCAGACAAGCCTCGACCCTAATGAGCTTCACCCCTAAATACCGTAAAATGCCGAGCAAGCGCCCCCCTCCCTTTTCCAGGAGATCTGAAATGGGCGCCAATGACCAAGCAAGCGCCCCCCCCCTCCCCCTCCTCCCCTGCGACCACTTTTTTTTTTCAAGAGGAGCATTTCTTGTGTAAAGAGAACCACAAGAATGAGTACACTGAACGCGAATCTAATGTTGTTTACGAAATTCCGTTGTCATGTGGCCGGTCGTATATTGATCAAACCGGTCGCTGCTTCAATGGTTTGACAGTGACGAGGGAGAATAACAACACTAAATAAATAAAGCATTTCATTATAAACATGGCTGGGCATTTTTTAATTTTTAGAGGCTCTCCCACCGCCATCTTGAATTTCGGTCCAGGACCGAGCAAGCGCCCCCCCTCCAAATCTGGTCGGATTATCCTTAGCCGTTCGGGGGGGGGGGGGGGTGGGAGGGGCGCTTGCTCGGCATTTTACGGTAGAAGAGGCGTTCCGTGGACAGACGAGCCGACGAACGCAGCGTAGCGAAGTAAACAGCGAAACGAGCAAACGCGTGCAACTCCGCTAGCGTTCTCTGTAGGCTGGCGCACAACTGCAACGCAGCAACTAAATTTCGACATCTGGGTGGTTTAGGGACTCTAACAATTAAAGGCAAACGGCATATATTTCTTTTGTATTCAGACATACATCATAGAGTTCAGTATTCGTTTCAATAAAAGAAACCACAAAAGAAGCACCAAAACGCATGATGGATGATAAGGCGCCTGTGAACAATGGGAACAACCTTCAGGTGTCCCTGGTAAAGATGAGTTTGCAGCTGCTTTGGACTTCACACGAAAGTTTTGAATGACGTCATATGGCCCCTCCTTCTCCCTGCGTGTGGTTCCCGCTTTCATATATAAAAGGAAGACCCGTCTATCGACTCATTCAGTTTATTCTAAGACTGCCATGGCTAGACCACGGGAATAAAGACACCATGAGAACAGCGTGTGTAGAAAGCACGACGAAAAAAACAAATTCGCCTAGCCGAAAATGGTCGCGGAACCAATCACGGTCTACCACAGCGGCCACAAAGCGATTGTTACTGTCATTATCCTAAAGTAATAATAAAACGTAGACCCCCCCCCCCTACCCCCAATACCCATCAGTTTGTGTGGTGCTTGATTCAGCTTCGCTTGACATTCACGTTCGCAGGGCGGGGTGGTGGCCATTTTTTTTTTTCAGAACAAAAGCGAGATACCCGTCCGATGTCGTCGAACCGTAGGTAATGTTATGCGAAGAAATATATTTCCTATATCTCGCCAGGAGCCGTAAGGAAGAATTACAGCAGTGGAAAGCGTAAAAGCTGCACCAAGTATTCAGGTGTATGTCAGCGCGAAAATCGCGAATGAGCCTGCTCTTGGACGCGAACAAAAGTATGAAAGAATGATTAATACTATACTGTTGACTGCAATTATTCAACCCTTTCTGCATCGTTTATATCTGGAAGTTGTTGAGCCGCTCAGTTTGCGTAGATATCTCGTGGGCGAGAGATGCGTATTTTAGTTTAGGGAAGCGTAAGGCTCCTAAAAGTAGATACTGGCGTAGAGAAGACGACGTATTGTTGGGCTTGTAGCTGTTGCAATAAATTTGCACTTGGGTTATACACAGTTGAAACACCATTTAACAAAATGATTACCATGCTGTAATAATAATAATAATAATAATAATAATAATAATAATAATAATAATAATAATAATAATAATAATAATAATAATAATAATATTTAGAAGAAGAACAAGAAGAATATTGTGATAGAAAGCGCAAGGATCCAACAGGTGCTTTTCTTTTTCGCTGCTTTCCTTCTTGTCTTTTTATCCGGTTGTTTTTCCTTCCAAATTTATTATTTCAGTGAAACGTCGTCTACCTCGGACTGTCAGGCATACTGTCCTTTTCTTTCTTTCCTGACCAAAGTGTAGGTTGGATTTTGGCTGCGGCTACAGCACTTTCCGCTGCTTATGCCGATGGCGTATGTGTTTCGGGCAGTGCCTCGATAAATATAATTTCCAGATGTGCATGCCCTATTCGGGAAATGGAGTCTTCCAGTTGTCAGTATGATATTGCAATCAGCAAACGTACAGCTGTATCCACAATAAATGCGGGCTTTGACAATCACCACATGAATAGCTTGGTGCGCCTAAATATAGCAGTTATGTGGTCTCCACAAACTACGCTCAGTTTATTTAGCTTTGCCTGCAGATACCATACGCAATTTTGCAATGAAACATGACTTCAATAGATTGTTCAGTTTTTACAATAATGCTCTAACTAACAATCATAATGAAATTCGGGCACAGAAAGGACATTTTGTTCGGAAAGAACGGTAATTGTCCTAGTAGAACTCTTCGGCTTGTTGGTGCATTGAATCAAGGAAATATATCCAGCCGAAAACAGACGAACATAGGAAATGGTGAAGTAGATAGGAAAGCGGCTAGACTATTAACTTAGAAGGGTATCGGCTTGGGCTAGTTGGTATGTCATGACGAATTGTATAGCGCAAACGGGGTACTTGGACAGACAGAGAAAACGAGGACAGGTGCTAGGCGAGGATTCGTCGTTTAGACTATTAAATTTTTAATCACAAAAGCGAGGCTCAAATATATGCGCTCACGCGGCCACATGGTCATATCACAATCGCCTTCACGTCAGCCGAACTAACCAAATAAGCATAACGCAAAACATGGCATGCAATTGTGTCATCTTCGCATCCTTCTTTGCTTCTCGAGATTATAAAAAAAAATCACAGCATATCCACGGAGTGAATGATGATGAGTGGGCGAAGCTGCGGAGGTTCATCGGTAAACCGTGAATCTTCCGTGAATTCTGCCCAGTACATCATCACCGACGTGAGATCGGGCGCGTTTATACTAAAGGTTCGATGAGAGTTATGACGACTTGCAGCTCACTTTAATTTTACATGTACGCTGTGAATTTTCATTGTTTAATCACGCACAGGAGAAATCGCACACACGCACTACCTTGGAGGTCAAAATCCAGTGCCAATATGTACGGGGTGGTCAGTGAACGGTTGTGCAGCGCGAGCGGTCGGTTTTTTCAATCAAGACGCTGCCGCGACGCTGCCTCGCGACGCTGCCTGCGTCGGCGCCGCTGCGCCGCGAGGCAAGATAGGGGGGGGGGAGAAAGAGGGGGAAGCGTGGGAGAGGAGAGGGCGATACATATCACGCACTGTCGCAGCGCACTGTCTTTAGGGAGCCTTCATGTGTGCACGCCCCCTCCGTTTTTAAGACTGCTTATGGGAGAGGGGTATGGGAGAGGGGGAGAAGAGATGGGGAATGGTGAGGGGGACTGGAGAGGAGGTGCGTGGAGAGGGTATGTGCATGCGCAGTAAGGGTGGTCACGCCGCACACCACCACCACCACCACCGGACAGATACTGCCGTTTACTGCCGGCTGCCGGGAGATACGCCGGACAACGGAGACGTGACAAGGTTAGACTAAGAGGAGCTACGCCCCTAAAAAAAATTGCAGGAAATATTGTTCCATTCTGCGTAATGCCACACAGCTATCACTGCAACACGCTTCGCCCTTCTTCGCAATGTGAAAGGCCTCTCGTATTTCACGTGCCATATTTGAATGCGAAGCAGCTTTTGCTCGGGGCTGTGTCCTGCAGTGGCATCCGCCCACGTGATGCAGCCGGGACGCTGTGAGTGTAGCATAGCCATCTAAGCGCGCGCTCGCGCCAAGGAGGTCTTCTTCCTCTTGTTCTTCGACCACCTTGATGATGATACGAGCAGAGCACTTCAGGGGCCCGGGCTGCTGTATGCTGTCCCAGCTTGGCGTAACGCAGACAAAACCATATGTGCCGGCACGCGCTAGCGCGTTCGAGCCTGTGTAAGGGGCTGGGTAAGACGCTGTGGCCTCTCCCCCATACGCTCTCTCAGAAATCACGTGATGGCGAACAGAAACAGCCCCTACAGGGAAATCATGGTGTGCTCCAAATGCAAGGACGCGTTAACGTCGGCTGGATATATCTCCTTGGTGAAACGGTAATTGCGTTCGAGCTCGAGTGCACGTCTTCATTGTTATGATCCGTGTTTGTGGATGTACAGATTATGTTAATTACGCCCCTTCTATAACTTTAAAATCAGATGTGCTGCCGTAAACATAGTGTTTGTTATGCGCTGCCTTCCAACTCTCTTTCCTCTCCATCTTTCAACCTCCCCAATCCTGTTGCCATGTGTAGGGTAGCAAACCAGTTGTCCAAAACTAGTTGACCTCCCTGCTTTCCTTCTCTACTATTTCTTCTATTCTACATCTGGCCTTTCATTATTCTCTCTTTGGAGATATCCGCCTTCACCTATATTGTGTCTGTTTCAAACGTGCTAGTTCACATTTGGGTGTTTTTACCAGGGTGGTACAGAAGGATGGTGTTGAAGAATATCGAATACGCGCACAGAATACTGGTAAGAATGCGAGATCAAGAAGGGAGCCGACGGATGGATACACGTTATAGGTTTCAAAACAGGAGAAAGTGCCTCAGATCAGGCTGGCCGACGTTTCGATAGGGGACCTATCTTTGTCAAAGGTAAGCGGAATTCGCAGCATAAAACAACCACGCCATCGTAGAAGTCAAAGGGCAGTGGTCACGCGCAAAGCAGAAAAGCTTAAACCGGCGTACTAGATTTCTTCGAACGAGCAGACAAGGCATCCGCATATAAACAACTACGATGACAGACTCAATGAATATTCAGTGATTTTCAATGAGTCTGTTCCAGCAGTGCAAAAAGAAATTTGCGTATCTGGAACAACCTTAGCTAACGAAGACGTTTTGCTTTTTCTCGTGGAAACGTTCTTTTAGCCAGGTTCCCGGGAACCAAGGCGCCATTGCCACGCTCAAGGATGCAGCTAACACTATTTCAACGCTGTTTTCGCAGTCACGAACGGCGGAAAAGAGGGTTGCCAGGTTTCGCTAGTTTTCGCCAATTTGGCAACTTCTTTAGGCGGGTGAGGGCAAAAAAAATAATCGTGGACGCTTGGCTACATTTTGGCTTTCTCGTTATCAGCACCTGGTGACCTCTCCCCTGTTGGCGTTTGATTATTTGGTGTGAGAAAACGGCGGTCAAAGCGTGTTTCTTCATCTTAATATTGAAGTGGACACACACAGACAATGAACTTGAGTAAAAATTATGTCACAGTGAAGCACAAAAATAATAAGGCAGGTTCGCACTAGCGGTGCTAAGCCTGAAGCAAGTGCGGAGCTGGGCAGCCTTCTCTGTTTCTCTTCGGTTCTCTCTTTTTTTTTCTCTCCTCCTCCTCCTTTTTCTTTTTTCTCTTTTCCAGTTTTTCTGTCTTTTTTCCTCTCTTTCTCTCTTTCTCTCGTTCTTCGCTCTCTATTTCTCATTTGCTTCCTCTTTTTTTCAGTATTTATACCTGATTTTGCCTGCGTTATGCCAAGCGACGACAGCACACAACAGTATACGACAGCCCGGGCCCCTAAAGGGCTCTGCACTTGACATCATCTTCAGGACGCTCGAAGAACAAGCGGAAGAGCACTTCTGTTTGGCGCGAGCGCATGCTCTATATGCTAGAGATGGCTATGCTATACGTCGTTTTGCCAGCGTTACCCCAAGCTACACGACACGATGACAGCATACGACAGCCCGAGCCCCTAAAACTTATCCGCACTTAATACCTGGTCATGGGCCGTTGGTCAAACATAATTAACCTTCTTTGCTCAAACTACGAAAACAACTGGACACAGCGAAAAAGATGTGCTCTGTAGGCGTCTTTCTTTGCTATATAAAATTCTTTTTGTAGTTTGGGCCAGGAAAATTGATCATCTCTGTGTAGGTTAAGCAGGGATAGGGGTCAATGGTGTCGATCGTAAAAAAAATATTTAAATAGCTACACGATTTTAACCTATCGACCAAGTAGGCCTCGCGGCCGAAAACAAAGAAATGGCTTTTGGATACGTGGCTGGGACTCTGGAAAAACTTTTCCACAGGGCCTTTTTAGGAAGCCACTGACTGCACAACGAAGATGACTTTTAAAGTCTCGTTCGTCTTTGGTAGATACAATATTAATGAGAATAAACAGACAATAATGCAAGGAAAGTTGCTGAACGCGAGGTTAAACTGCGATTAGAGTGAACAGGGCAATCGTAAGCTCTTCGATGCCAAGCGCTCTGCACTCATAGATTTTAGAAATCGGATGCCCGATGACCTGCTCGGGCGATTTTCCAGGTTTAGGTACGCTCTGGGACTCTGAACTATATATGGCTTGGACTTCGTCATCACGCAAGAAATGATTGCGAAGGGGACTGCAATCCTAGCAACAATGATTTTGAGCGCACTCATACAGTATACGTATTTTTATTGTCGTTACGCCTAGTCCTCTTAAAGGGATACTGAACAAAATTTTCGCCGCCGAGATAAATGACTCAATTGAAAGATTGGGTGCTGAAATTTGTTGAAACAACCTTCATTTCAGCCAGAGACTAGCAGAAAATAATGAATTTAATGCATTTTTCGCGAATTGGCGCGTCCAGCGGCCGCGCCGCGAACTAGAGAGGAAGTGACGCGAAACTCCGCGGATAGTGACTCGCCAACCGTGCTCGCAGCAAAATCGCTTACCAATCGACATCGCAAGCCGCCACCCGCTGCCGCGCGTCTCTCCCAAAACGTGTTTTCACGGTCGGGAAGGTGTTCTCCGTGCGTGTTCTCAACCGGCAGCCAACGACGCCATTGCCGCGCTCTCGGCCGTATATTTGTTTTCTCAAGCGGAGCTTGCGCCCACGTCTACGAATTTGCCGTCTGTGTTGTGTGCTGCTACGTAATGTGAACGGTGAAGCACCTGACACAACGCAGAATGTCTCAACGCTGTTCTGCGCTAGGGTGTGCCCTGTCATACATTTCCAACAGAGCCGAAGCTTCGAAGGATATGGATTCGCGCTGCGCGCCCATCGCAGCCAACGTGGGTGCCTTCAAAGCGTGACTTTTTGTGCTCTGAACACTTCGAGGATAGTGACTATGAGTTACTGTGTAAATTGCTGGTCCCGGCTGCCGACCCACGTTGGGCTACGGCGGCTCGTCTGGCTCGTCGTCCTTGCTGTCGCTTGACACAGCAGAACGGTCACATGCATATGGTTGTATTTGGCGCATCCGTTTTGGAGGCCCGTCGAACTCGGAGTCGCAATGACCGCTCGTGGAACCACTGTCACTCGCACCTTGCATCTTTGCGCTCTCGCGACACGCTCGGTAGTTGTAGCGGTTTTTGAGGAATACGCGCTATTTTGTTTCCTATGTGGGGAAAAGAGGACAAGGCTCAGCGCCACACCAGCCACCCTCGGTTCTTGAGAGGAGAGGTGGAGAAAGGGAAGTGGCAGGGCAGGAGAGAGCGTGCCGGTTGCCCCCCTCTTGCTGGAGCACTCGACGTCACGTCCGCTGACAAGCGCAGTGGCATGCAGCCGCCGCGCTCTCACAATCCACTAAAAATACGGCCAACTGCTCGAAATTACGTGAAATAAACGCTGCGTACAGGAACAGTCGTGTCGTCCGAGTCGAATGTAAGTGTTTTCGTAGCTTTTCAAATTTTTGTTCAGTATCCCTTTAAGAAAGGACATGGAAGACGCCTTAAGAGAGTGCCATTTCTGCAACGGCACTAGAACTTCGCCATACTTCACGAAATAACTTTAAAGTCGACAATTTAGGCTTGAATCGCTACAGCTATCATTTCGACGTGTTGATGCTGTACGTATTTACATTTTCGCCGAATATCTTGTGCATTTAGTCATTTATCTAAAAGCGCAGAAGCGTCTGTCACACAGTCCTCACTACTCTTGGTTACTTTTACTGCCCTTAGCTCAAGTTGACTACATGGCTATTTTTGGGATTCGCTGGCAATTCTTTTTTTCTTTTTGACGTCAACCCTGGTTGAAAACATCGCCGAAAGTGTGAAGGTTTCGTTTTCGCCTATAATACATCAATTCATCAGAACTTAGCGACCGTACAGTTTTCTTCTGTGAGATTGAACATGCGTAGCAAGTAAAAAAAATGCCGTCACTACGCTCAGCCGATGAAGTAAGGGATTGGCTAAGCTCTGGATGACAATCGGCAAGGTGTAAATAATCCGAAAGACAAAAACACGCAAGTCAAGCTTGCAAGATAAATGGACAGACAGATGAATTTCTCGAGTGAGTGACGCGTCACAAAGCAATCCATCACAGTCTGCTTTTTCATGCATGCGGTGCCTACGTGTTCTCATGCATCATTCATATTTCGGTTCTCGCCTTGTATGATCCGTAAGACGTGACAACGTCGTTAAAGAAAATAAAAAGTCAGTTTTTTTATCACTTGAACTCTGCACCTAATTCGATAGAAAACCTCACGTACACACCACGGCCACCACCAAAAATTTAAGAACTTCTGTAGAACGCGTAAGATTTTACCTCCTTACTCTACATTACGACGTGTGATATTGCAAAATAGATGCTTGCATGCGTGGTTCCACAGCGAATCAAACATTCCTCCCCGTTGAAGCAACGTGGTTTCTAGCGTATTAGCCACACGACTGGGTTCTCTTCAAAGCGAGTACACTCCTATTTTCGTTGTTTTAGCGATTGCATGGAAGCCAGACCTTTTTTTCATCGAATTACGGAGGAACTCGTAGCAAAGCAGAAGAAAAGAAGAGAGCCGCCATGCAGCCAAATTCAGGATACAGAATGTAATTTACCGGGTGACAGTGAAATATATATGAGAAAAAAGTAACAGTTTAGCCTACACTCTTAGATTAATGCTTTATAGTGCCATTAGTACGAGTGCTTTAGTAATCAAAATATTAAAGCAAACATAAGTCCTGAACGCGCCTTCAGTGAGGCAGTATGTAGGATTATATAGCCCGATGTGATGATACATTCTCGGTTTAATGTAACTATTACTGATTATTAGTGTGTAATGTGACTATTTCAGTGACCTTCGTGTCTAGTGCAGATTTAGGCGGAGCGTTTTTCTCTTCAGTTTTCAACCAGTGTTCGTTTTCTTTTCTCTTTTAAATAAGAGACAGCCTACGGGCTTTGAGAATAACTAGCCTGGGTCAGTTCTTTATGGTTATTTAAACTATTGTAGCGATAAAAATGAAGAAAGTAAGAAACACCGACACTAACACCGTAAGCGCTAGTCTGTCCGGTACGTTGTTTAGTATTTCAATTTTGTTTTTTCTCCTTTCCGATCATTTCGCTTGAAAATAAAAGGAGGCCTCTTTTCATAATCAGCGAGTCCGTATGTCTTATTCCTAAATTTTGACCACAAGAGATTTGCCTTCAGTTAAGAAGCTGATAACACGCTATCACGTGGTTCTGTGTCAGCATTACAATAGCGATATCCATCGTTTTATAAGGAACATAATCCTGCGTTTAAAGAATAACTTAACTTATGAGTTTCATTAATTATTGTTGTTGACTCCTTAATTTATGTGGCTGAGCAGTGCATTCATTCTATTTTCGTTTAGTTTTCTTACTCAACGTGATCCGTTGCCAGCCAGAAAAGAGGACCTGTTATTAGATACGGTTCACTTACGCGGAGAAAAAGACTTTGAAGTCCACTTCACGAACGCCCTTACACCTTTTCCTGCAGAGTAATTTGCACATTCTTCGTTCCGCTTGGCGGCCTTACTTAATTAACCTGCCAGCCTCTCCTTATTCTCCGTTCACTTGCATCTGACCCGAGAACAGCGCAAATGCCGCGCGGAATGTTTCTTTCCCATTACTTCTCAAGGCAATCTTCCTACTTAAGTTGTTTGCAGCTCACTTTACGCCTAGCGCCGCAGTGAACAGGGCATGCGCAGCAGTCCACTTTCGTCGTGCCAGAAAAGTGTACTTCGCTGAATTAGAATAGCCCGCCCAGAAACTTGTTCATCATGTAGAACGGTGAAGCCTTTTTGAAGAATGTCGGCAAGTGCGAAGCTGTGTTGTATCCAGGGGCGTAGCCAAGGGGGGGGAGGGGGTTGGGGGGGTTCAACCCCCCCGCACACATACAAACGCACGCACGAACATACATAAAGTATGGTTGAACCCCCCCCCCCCCCCCGAAAAAAATTTCTGGCTACGCCCTTGGTTGTATCGATTTGTCATTGTAGCGGATAAGCGTTACCGCAGTCCAGATACATTACATTACATTACATTACATTACATTAAAGCGGAGTTGGACAAAAAATGAATTAAATTTAAATTAAAAAAATATCCACGCCCTGCCTGCACCACCTAAGTCTCACAGGCCGAAATCGATAAATTAATAAAAGAACAAAATGTACTGAAATTTCGATTAAAAAGAAAATAAAGACAATACAAAATTGAAAATTTGATCCCAGCACCTAGCGAAACCACCTCCAAGAAAAATATTCTCTAGATTACATACTAGCAGGCCACATAGAGTCGACACGCAGAGGAAGAGCAACCAACTGGAAATATTCGTTCTGTTGTCTCGCCTTGATGCGGATTCCATACCCAGTAGTGACCGTCAGTTTTCAATGAAGGCAAAATGAGAAAAGAAAGAAATCACGGTGCGCTTTAGAGCATGTATGCGCACGTTAAAGAATTCCAGATCGCTAAAAAAAGCCCCATGAGGATTTCCCAGTGACTTCTGCCATATTCAGTGTGTTTCTTTACGATGTTTTTTCCCGCGAATGATTTTCAGGTGCACATCAAAGCTTTTTGAAAGACGCATCTCCTGCTGTGCTGGCGCTCATCGTCCAAGGAAGTTCCAGCGAATGTTGCGCATTTATTATTTGTAAATGCAAATGCTGTAAATATAATGCTCTCAAACGTGCCTTACTTCTCACCTGCGAAGGAATGATCGATGCTCCCGAAGGCATGAACAAGCTTGAATATTATGATGGAATGCAACTGTCTCGGCTCCAGATTTGTCTGTGGGTGCTCGTCTGTAGAAGCAATCAAACGAATCGGGCAATGAAAAATTGCTGTACATGATGAATTTAAATTAACGAAGGTATGTGGGTGTGCTACTGTTGATAGACAACGCGGGTGGAGAAGGAGGTTTTATCGGAAGATGGCGAGCTCCCCAAACCGTAGGTCTGGCCACCACATTTCATTTTCTGTTCTATCCTGCTCACACGAGTCAATCCAAGATGGCCGATTAACCTTTTATCTATAATGATTATTAGTACAGCACATCTGGCATTAATCGACGAATCGACATTTTTCGCGGGCCCATTCAAAAATACTGAACAGATTATATTCATATACAGTTTGTACAGTTCCGCCTACCAAACAAGTAAATAAAATGCGGGTTCTATTTCTGAGGAAGATCGGACAACGACGAAAAACACGACTGCGTAAGGGTTTTGTAAACCATTACTTGGTTTGTTGAAGAGCCAATTTAATTGGTGTTAAGAAATAGTGAAACGACAAACAAGGTACGATGTAAAGCCAAACAAGACAAATTCTGGGACCACGGAAAGTTGAAGTGACGAAAATGGTTGAGCAAAAAGTGTGGCTTTTAGTGTAGTGGAACAACTGATATGACAGTTATCAATGCATATATTGAGTTTGAAAGCCTGGCTTGAAACCCAGCAACTCCAATATTTATTTTGTTTGTTACGTTCATTTCTATACAGCGATGATCGTCTTACGCGGGAGAGGGACGGATGGACGGACAGTGTTCGCGTTGAGTCGTCATAAAAATGCCTACGCATTTAAAAGCCCTCTCTACGGCAAGGTGTAAAACCGACACGGAGGACTGTACACGCCAGGGAAATTCTTATTTCGCGAAAATTCAATGCCAAACTCGCGGCTATGTTGTCGTGGAACGCGCCTTCTATTGGGCCTTTCCAGACTCTGAAGAACGTTAGAAAGAACATGAAAGACGCCAGGCTGATGGCACGTGAAGGCAACCTTCTAGCGAAGGCCGCAATCCACAATAAAGCTCCACGCTTACGGGTCGCTTAGACAACTCCCAAAGGAGATTCGTCGCGAAATTTAAAGCAAAGTCCTTCACTTCTAGCTTATGCGTTTCTATGGCGGGGTACTCTGAGCGGCTTGCATCCGAATCGGACTTGAAGTTCACACTAATAAAGACTGGTGGCAGAGAAGGGGGGAGAGTGTGGCGGCGCAGCTTGCCTTAGTATAGGGTGCTGGCGCTGCCTCGGTATGACGAGAGCGCTGCGAGAAACAGGAGATGGCCAAGCACCGAAGCGTGCTCACACTTAGGAACGAGCGGAGAGGTGTCGGCAGCAGCAAGCCGCATACAGACAGCAAAAGCGGGACCCGTAAAAGCAAATAATTGGGCCACATACCCCAAGTGCGAAGGAGAACGTCACCGTGCGTGTTCGCTCACGCCGGAGGAACGAGCGTTTACTGCAGAAATGTGAGTACAAACGCTAATACATACGCGAATACAACGTCGCTGGTGATGCGTCCTCGTATAAATGTTGCGTCCCACGAGTTCCTTTCCCATACCTTACGTCTAATCTGTTTTTTTTTTAATTCTTAAGCGTTAGGAAACTACTTCCCTCCCCCCACTCCCCCTCCAAAAAAAGCAGAAGCAAACAACAAACGTCATGTGTTCCGAATGTAACGGGCTGCTGTTCAAAGGAATGCATGTGGTCTCACATTGAGTATACATGTCAACGCAGAAGGAAAGATGGAATATGGATTAGCGCTACACGTAACCGTACCATATAAGCCAGAGTGTAGCGAAAATGATGGATAATGCCTGTTACTGTTTGCTAAATGGTGACAAATTTTGGCTTGGTTCGGCGACAGAACAGATGATATCGGCTAGTATTGGATAATGTAGGCTACGGTATTGCCAAGAGCACTGACTTCTGTTAGAAGGGCCGCGTCTGACACCTGTACTATAGTGACAGCGCAAATACTTGTCACGCACGTGCGGCATCCGAACCGTATAGTGAAGAAGCATATTTCAGGCTTGAGTGGTCTGCCCATCTTTTTCCTTCATTCATTCATTCATTCATTCATTCATTCATTCATTCATATGGCTTTCAGTGCTTCTTTGGTTGAACCTGCCGTTTGATTAGCGAGACATTTGCAGCAGACATTTAAACGGCATCATTTTATGTTTTTTTCATTATCTTGCAGTCATTTGTTTAAAGAACGAGATTAGAACTTGATTTACTTTTTGCAACACATTTTTGCTGTTTAGGTTGTAAGTGAAGCTATCTGCATTGGTAGCACAATTCAGTAGTATAACTAGATCGAACACCGAGGCTTTTCACGATGACTTGGGCTAGGTATACCCTTCATGATTTGGCTCCCTCAACGGTCGCAGATGGTTAACCCCCGTTTCGTGCGCATGATGAGCGACAGCTCATTGAGCAGCTATTCCTCAATCGTTTAAATATTATCACACAACATAACAGTATTACACTCCTCTAGGAAATAGTACTTGAAGTCGTCGGTTATTGCTCAGTGTGTGAGGCCGCTGTCGCCAGAAAGCCATCGCAGAAAAGCGGAACATAAATTACTTCATCTTCGAGACACGGCCACCCAAGAAAAAAAGTCACAGCATATCCACGTGGTGAATGATGATGAGTGGGGCGAAGTGAACTCGCGCTGCAGCACGGCGATGGCATTGGCGCGAGCGTGGTCCTTCTTGATGGAAGATATTGTGACTAGATTGTTTGAGAACCACAATCTGTCGCACACACCGCAACTATGGCTGAAACTGTTATCAAGGAAGTCCCGCTGGAAGCGCGCGTCGGCGCCTTCGGGCAGAGCCCGCCTGATGCGTTTTGCAGCCACTTCACGTGCTCGCACAGCCTCGGGCTCTGCCTGCCGGTACGCGCGATTTCTCACCGCTTCACGGTCCTTCACATTTTGAAGATCCCATTCCCGCCGCAGCCGCGCAGCTTCGGCCTCGCGGGCTCGAACGGCGGGGTCTTCGCGCCGCAGCCGTGCAGCTTGTCGAGCAGCTTCGGCCCCGCGGGCTCGAACGGTGGGTCTTCTCGCCGCAGCCGTGCAGCTTGTGGAGCAGCTTCGGCCTCGCGGGCACGGAACGGCGCGCTGCCGCCGCCTTCCGTGCCCTCCGTTGCGCAGCCTTGTCTTCCATCTGGCGACTCCGAGCTAAAGGGAAAGCGTGCCAAGAGGGAGCATCGTGGCGCGTTACTTCTGAAATGTTGTCTTCGGGTGTCGTTGACAACACGAGACGTAGTAAAGAAGAAAGAACGCCACACAGGCGAACACGCACGAGAGTGTCACTCGTCACCGTCGTCTTCTTCTTCTACTGCATACCAGAACACGCGCAGTAAAGAAGAAAGAATGCCACACAGGCAAACACGCACAAGAGTCTCACTCGTCAACGTCGTCTACTTCTTGTACTGCATACCAGAACGCGCGCTTCTCACGAACTAGAGGTGGCTACTACAAACAAATCTACAAACGGAGGATGGACAGACCCACGGCATAAGGAGCTCCGCCCCTAAAAAAGGTCTGGGTTCGAGGACGTGTACGTAGTTGTTCAGAAAGCGAGCGTTCGAATACCGAACACTGCAACGCGATTGACTAGATGACGCCCAATACTTTTATTTATTTATCGTATCTGTATTTATTCAATTATTTATACTATTTAACACCTTTGTTTACTAGTGTTAGCTACACTGGCCTAGCCGAGCCAGTTTCGCGTGGCTCAAGAGCCGCGCTGCGCATGCGCGAGGATCGGTGATGTCACGCACCGGAGCCGGCACCTCCCGCGCACTTCGCCGCCTCCGCCGCGCGTGACTCACCGCCGCTGGTCTGCGCTTTCCAGAGGAGTGACGTCGTAACCTTGGCAGACGTATTGGCGCCGGCTCGCGCGCAGCTGTTCGCCTTCGCTGTGCAGTCGCCGTCTGACACTGCGCTTCAGCCGCTTGATAGCACCCCTGACTGGCGTTTGCCAGTGTGGTATAGCCATGGAGGAGGAGAGGGCAAATGCTGCTCAACGGAGCAGAAGAGCGGGGAAGCTTAACTCATCGGATCCCGAAGTAGTTGCCTGGCAAAATAAATATACGTGCCACATAATACGTACACCATGTATGTGTCATTGGAGAAGCAGTAAGCATGACAATCAAGCTAATCCTAGACCATCAGGAAAGCTAAGAATAATTAGATGAACCTTTGCTAACGCTACGTTATCCTGGCATAGCCGAGCTAAGCCACTGCAACATTTTTTTAATAAGCATTGAATAAAGAAATTTGTTTGCTTTTGTTTTTTCCCTTTCAATGCGCTGTGTGTAAATGTGTCTATGTATTGCCTTTACGAGTACACTTTTGCCCCTACTGCTAGGGCCCAAGACGGGCCTGCAGTATCTTGTAAATAAATAAAATAAATAAATAAATAAAAAATCGGCAGATCCCACGCGTTGTGAGAATCGGTTACATGCGAAGAAGTCAGCGAGTACTGCTATTTTGTATTTTATGGCTTTCAGCCAAGCGTTACGAGTTGGATCGACGCGTTCTTTGTAAGTGTAGAAACTGTGCGCACATCGTCGGCTTACCAGGCACTACAACAACACTGGCGTTAAAAGAGTAACTTATGGTGCGACGTAACGCCAGCCCTCATGTTAGAGTACATACGTGAGTATTATGAAACTAAGCGCACTTTATGATGCAGTCATGTGAATATCACACAAAACTTTCGTTAATATATTCCTCCGGGGTCGAGCAATGATTCATATAGCTTTAAGAATCATAGGAATACAAATGCAATGTTTATTTGACTGCTATAAAAGCGGATCCAACACTGGAACCACAGACGTTAATCAAATAAGACGCCTGTATCGTAGGTGTACATATGTAGCGTTTATTGCATTCTTGTAAAATTAGATGAGCAGCACCACACACAGTTGACGGTGCACCGACATTTCGCTTGCATAGGCTGTTTTTCTAAACCTCTTAATAGAGCTGGCGGGCTTTGTGGTAGAATACGTCATGGCCACGCAGAATGCTTGGGTTCGATTCCTGCCTTAGATGGTAATTCTTAATCTTTCCATTCGTCAGGTGAACGCTGCCGGTGTCGGTTTTTCTTTACTCTCTCTCATTTAAATTACAAATGTCTGTTCTCGCCGCTCGTGGGTAGGTAAAATTATCAATCACCTGTGGTGCACACCCGTACACCGCAGCCCGTGGTAAACGGGTATGTGCCACACGTGCCTGGAGGAATGGGTTTGACGACGTACGCGACAGGATTTTCACGTCATTCATGTCGTGGTCCGACAGTCATATTCGTCAAATCATCTTACCCTCCCATGGCAATTTTTCTCTACACCAAGTTAAGGAGGCAATCGTGAGAGCACCCACACGTAGGCGGCTGGATAGATAGATAGATAGATAGATAGATAGATAGATAGATAGATAGATAGATAGATAGATAGATAGATAGATAGATAGATAGATAGATAGATAGATAGATAGATAGATAGATAGATAGATAGATAGATAGATAGATAGATAGATAGATAGATAGATAGATAGATAGATAGATAGAAAAGCTCAAAGTTGCAAAAGCTCGCCAAGAAACGCTTCGCATTTAATATTCTTGCTTCCATGTAAATTATCTTTCTGGCACTTTTTTTTTTACAACGAATCTGTTTAAGGCAGCCGTATTTGTGCGGCCTATCCTGTATGGCCTGCCCTGTGTGGCCTATCATGTATGTACCACAAAAATTGTGTAAATCCCACCACTCACCACTGGTCCGCTGAAAATTTAGAAGACAACAGTTAGCCCAACAAACGGGTAGGTGCCACAAAAATTTGTGCGGCCTATCAGAAGCTATCAGCATCGTAAACGCGTTTGCGCCACAGAAATTAGGTATATCACACTACTCAACACTGGTCTGCTAAATGTGCTGCAGAAATCTGCGTGGCCTATTAGAAAACTACCATCATAAATGGGCATGTGCCGCAGAAGTTTTGTAAATCCCACTACTCACCGCCGTTCCACAAAAAAAATGGAAGGCAACAGTTAGCCCAACACTAGGGAAGGGGAAAGGCAACGGCGGCTGCGACAAGACTCCGTAGGGTGGAAGGACTACGCCAAAGACGATGCGCCCGTAGATTATTGATGATAATCTAAAACAGCGCATCAACAAGAAAAGAGCAAGCAGCAAGGCACGTAAAGGGCCTTTGTAAACAATTATGAAAGCTAACAGAGAGGCCTAATGTGAAATGTGGGGTTTCATTTTCAATTTCCGAATACGCCTATAGATATCTGATTAGGAATGAGTATATTTGCGTGGTAGGGCATGTAGCCGAAGCTGCTCCATAAAATCACTTTAGAAGCCACCGGAATTCAGCTCCAGTGAACAAAAAAGAAAAAAAAATCTAGCCTTTTCTTTTGAGGCAGTCATTTTGTACCGATACTCACACCGCATTATTGTAGTTTAAGTCCCCTTCTCCGTATCCCTAGGTTTCCTCTCGCATGCTCCTAAAGCATACGCGGGCTCATGACACCGAACGCCCCCGAAAATTGCCACACGGGGCGTGCAAAGTCCCATTAGAAAGAAAGCCCATCACTATCTTCACTGTAGCTGGCGCCGATCCAGTCGAGTCGCTTCATTTCGCCACCGCCCAGGCAAGCCAATCAAGGTTGGCGAGATTGTGCAGAAGCGAACAGAGGTGGCGGGTTTCGTTATTAATGGACCCTGTGCGCATCCATCGCGGCCAAGCTGCGTAAGAGAGCCCATATCCGTGTCAGCTTCTTAATAGCTCCAGCCACACGAAAGGACTGCTTTCCCTAAGCCAGAGGCTGCCCCAGACACTCGAACCGAGCCAGGCTGTTTTTCCAGCTTGATGGAAGTTCCACGCGCGAATGGCTCTCATAAGCAAACACAAAGAAAAAGAAGAGCACTTGTTATTTTTAAAGTCTTTTTCCGAAAATCCATTATATCTCGCGTCACGCTTGAACGCTTCGCTGAAGCGCCTCCATGCTTGCGCATACACACTCGTACAGTTATGCTGACCATGCATAGGTGGCTCCTCATTGAACACGCAATTTCCTCCATTTCTACCGTCTTCTTTCGACCGAAATAAAACGTTGTTCTAAGCCAATATTGTACACGTCTGCTCAGCCAAGCTTTCTCGTTGCGAGAAATGGACGGAAGGATAGCGGCGCATGAGTGCATACATCGTCCATCCACCTTTACATCCTTACTGTAAGCGATTCGAGAAGTATATTGCATCCAACTGTTTTGTTTTCCATTTACTTAAATGACTGCATTCGCATTCCCGCTTCGTATGAAGGACTGATTTCTTGTGTTTGCTTTCACGAAGGAACTATTTCTGTACGTCTTGTTCAGCGCTGTATAGTGGTCGTCTCGGGAAGCTGCCAACAGGTGTACTGTATTTACTTTATTTATATTGGCACTTTAAAAGGGCATCTCCTTCTCGTCGTTATAAATATTGCACTTCTGTTTGAAGCCTATGTGTCATGCTGACCATTCCTGTTCACTCGCAGTACCAACCCTAGGACAATGTTTGCCTTCGCAGATATGTCAGAAATGAGTACGTGCCATAGACGCTGTACTCTGCATATGATTGCACTGGTGTATGGTTGCAATCCTACCTGCCTTCTCTTATGATTACACTCCTCTAACAGGCCAAGCGGTAGACGCAAGAAAAGCCTACAGAATACGATTCATCCACTCTACGTTTGGCATTCATCCACTATACGTTTGGCTAGTACTGGCAACTATTCACTTTTGCGAAACGTATGTTAAAAAAATAAAGCTGTGCATTTAGTATTGGAAACAGAAAGACTTCTAGTATTACGCACGGCATGTCCTGGCAAGAAAATATTAAACAACAAACTATGAATAAGTTCTGTGGCATGCCCTAACGGTGACTTATATCGCTGAATAAATAAGCAGTCGGAGTTCGTCCACGTGCGGTAAATTGGAGGAGACAGATGCCTCTAAGCATTGCTTGAAATGTTTCCGAGGCGTCTAAGGTATCTCTGACTGCAATTCGTTTTGTGATATCTCGTTGTTCGATGACGCGCGCTAGTGTTAACTCGTGATGTCATGTTCGTGTGTGCTGCAGGTAACAAACAGAAAGATAGTAAAAAAATCACGTGGCTGCATTTTACAATTTTATTCGCCGACGCTTTCTTCGTTTCGGCATGAACGACTGTTCAGGTAATTCTAATCTTGCAGAAGCAACACTAAGTTAACCTAATCTTCCCATACTCTATAGCTAGCCTGAATTCTATTACAAATTATTCATGTTAGAGATGCATATGTAGCACGAAAACTGCGAATATTAGTTCACAATGCCAACTGTCACATTGAACAAGTGAAGTACATACAATATACTTCGAACCTTTAATGCTATATTACCTATTCCCCCTTCTCATTAAACACCCTCTTCTTCGAAGCTAGAAGGAACAAGTTAGGCAGCAAAAAACGAATCTTCGACAGAAAAGCATATTTCGATTGTGAGCAGCTTTTTGAAAAAGTCATGCTACTTAAAATGGGAAGTATTCGGTAGGGACCTCAGTAATGAGTTTCGTTCTCAGTGATAACAGTTTCATAATGGAAATATAGGCCAGAAGGTTAAAAAGCAATGCTCCTGCCCAAATCTGCTTAATTGGTAATTTATTCGAGGAAGTGGCGTAGTTTTTTCTTTTCGCGTTCAAGTTCTATCCTACCAAGTTAATTACAGTGCTGCATTCACTGCTATATGCACAGCGGAACATTGAAGCCAGCAGGCCGCTATCATTTTGTTTGATGAAAATGTGAGGAGCAAGCTATAGGTTTTAAACAGCTCATTGTTCACTTTTGTGAAAAAAAAATTGTTTTCATAAGCGCTGAGTTCGCAAATCGAATGGAGCTTGCTTGCAGCTTGCAGATGGTACTCTGTGAGTGGTTGTAGCAGAGCTATCGTTTTTTTCCATGGTTAAAATTATTAAAGAAAATATGCGTAGTTCAGCAATTTCTCTCGCTGTGAAATCGGGCAGTACAGCTACAGTAGTAGTTCTTTCCGTAGTTACCCAGAACAACACATTTGGGGTGCTCGCGTCTTCTCCTTCAGCCATGACGGCGAGTGTGGAACATTCTGTTTATTTTGTTTTAGGGGCGAAGCTCCTTAAGGCGGCAACCGTTCGTCCCTCGTAATCGTCGTCATCGTAGTAGTCCGTAACAATTCTTACGCTTTGACCTCCAAGGTGGTGCCGGTGGGAGATTTCTCCTGTGCGTTGTTGAACAATAAAAAATTCGCAGCGTGCGCGTTAACTAACAGCCGAATTCTTCTGTCTCTCATTCCCCATTAGCAGCCATTGGCATGTTCCAGTAGGAAACGTTAGTAGAACTAGAAGTGTAAGTGCTAGCTAAAAGCCGACTTCTTCTGTCTCTCATTCCCATTAGCAGCCATTGTTTACCTCCAAGGTAGTGCCTGGTGAGATTTCTCCTGTGCGTGATTAAACAATAAAAATTTTGTTCAAAACGCCGTTGATTGATGACATAAACGAACGAAAGACGCCAGATGTTTTGTAAAAGCAGAACGAAAGAACGCCAGATGTTTTTCTTAAAGTGTAGTAGTAGTAGTTGTATGTAGCCACCTCGCCCGATCGTCAACGGGCGAGGTGGACCGGCAACGGCGCGAGGACCCTGCCGTACGAGAGTTAAATCACACTAAAAGACATACTTTGCGGGCGATACACTCTAGTGAGCTTTCAACTTTTCGTCTTAATGTACATGATGAAGAAATTATTTCTACGAAAAACGCAAGGCACACCTTGAGCAATATATTTGGTTTTGGGACGCTAAATGGAACCATGAGGCGATGCGAAGCCGGAGCACTTGCACGATCGCATTCCGTTGGCTTTCGTTGGGCATGCTACCGACCTCGCGTCGTGGAACGCGCGTCCCGTCTTCCCTCTAGCCTTGCCTTTAATTCGCACAGGGCGAGCGGGGAATGCGGTCGCTCTTGGCGCTGTTTCGCTCGGGAGCGGACTTCTTCCTTGCATTTCACCGATCACAAGTGATAATGAAGGGGCCACGTAAACCAACAGTACAATAAAAGTTTGATGTTTAATATATACACGATGTTTCACACTCTTTATATTATGTACTGGGCGCATTTCACGGAAGAGTTTCACGGTTTACAGATGATTCCCTCCGTAGCTTCGCCCCACTCATCATCATTCACCCCGTGGATATGCTGTGATTTTTTTTTTGTTTTTTTGCCAGGTAGCGTCACGTAGCACGTGCACCTTTAATGAGCGGACAGCTGATCAATAGACCCTCCAATACTACCTGAAGGCATCAACTGTACCGGAACTACACCCTTGCTAGAGCGAATTATGGAAGAGAATTTTTGAGGGATCGCTTCTTCATTTGACACAACCAATGAATGCCAGCAGATAATGAAGACAGGGAAGGCATCGGTAACGGTAGTTGTACTGTGTTAAGTGTATTGTAAGAACTGTGACATATTTGTGAAGAAAGTGAAGTGGAGGAAAAGGCAACTTGCTTTTGGCAGGTAATAGCAACACCTTAACATGCTATGAAGAAGGGTTCCTTCCCTTAATGGAAGACACCCACTATTAAAAATTACACCATCTTCCGCTAAAGGGGACCATGAGGCGATGCGAAGCCGGAGCACTTGCACGATTGCGTTCCGTTGGCGATCGTTGGGCATGCTACCGACCTCGCGTCGTGGAACGCGAAGAGGGACGCTACGCGCGTCGTATCTTCCATCTAGCCTGGCCGTTAATTCTCACAGGGCGAGCGGGGAACGCGGTCGACAGGCGGGCGAGAGGGGGGCAGCGTAGGAGAGGAGAGAGAAGGGGAGGGGACGCGCATGCGCTCGAGCTCACCGCGGCGTTTTGCAGGAGAATTTCGGCATGTCTAGCCCGCGTTTCAGAGGAAGAGTGGAAAGGGGGAGGGGAGAGGGGTATGGGAGAGGAGAAGTGGAGAAGGAAAGTGGAGAGGGGGAGAGGAGAGGGGAAGTGGAGAGAGAGTGGAGAGGGTGATTGGAGAGGAGGTGTGTGGAGAGGGTATGCGCATGCGGAGTAAGGGTGGTCACGCCGCACACCACCACCACCGGATTGAGCTCCGACTTAAGATACTTCGCATCTAATAAGTCGGTGTCTTCCATGGCCTGCAGCAGTGTAGAACGTTCGAGCTTCTGCTAATCTGTTCCACTTAACCTAAGTGCCTTTCGTATTCATATATCTAGGTATTTAAACTCCCTCTCTGCGAGAATTAGATATTCAGGTGGGAGTTGTACCCTCACACTTCTTCAACTTAAAGACGCGTACAAGAGCGTCAGAAGGCAAAATAACATGGCACCATGGAATAAACGTATGCCTCACACATACGACATCGAGAACGCTGACACTACGTGTAACAGAACTAGCATGCTAGAGCGAAGCGTTTTTTCGTGCACACCAACCGCTGTGCACAAATTCCGTTGATTTCATGCATGCTTGTTTAGTAAACATACTTCGTTTCAAACTTGCTTACTCCTTCTCAATTCAAGTATTTGACATCGATAGAATCGCTCAGACACAAAACACCAAAGACGAAGAAATCATTTCTAGTGAAGATGACAAAGAAATAGCCGCTGTAGTTCAGATTCTTGAGGAGGCAAGTGTAAATCGTAACACTCCCAAAGAAAGCCAGACAAAATAACATTCCAAAGAAAGAAGAGTGAAGAACCAGAACTAGTACAATAATGTAAAAGATTGCGAGGCCAAGTTCAAAGCTTGATGCCGCGCTCTAGCGCAATAATTGTTTTAATTTTTATACTTTACTTTCCTCACCTGCGGCAGAGTAATAGCTAGAAAATACTAATGGAAGGAAACATCTCTCAAATCTCGCTTGCGGAGTGCTCCTCCATCGTACTATTTCGCTCTTATAGCCTTGTCACACGGGTAAGCTTAACCGCTGTTATACCAAACTGCAGTTAGCGGACGTCACCACAGTTACCGTAAACCTGAAAGAGGCGCTGCCACACGTTTGCAGCGCTTCCAAGCGTTTTTTAGTTGATACATGGCTGCGTTCGTGCAACACCGCTATAACACCGCTTTGTAGAGGGCTTCACGCTCGATTATGGACGCAGTCAGCAGCGTGTTTTGATGCGCGTGCTATCAAATAGCGTGCAGCCCTGTTCAATGAACGAACGCAGTGGTGTATCAATCTCGTGAAATGCACACGAGATTCTTGCAGCACGGACAAACTTGTACCTCAAAGCCGGTAATTATCTTACCAAATGCGTATCAACGCCTCCGTCGTCGCAACGGTCCACTTGACGCACTTTTGGCTCGATATTTCGCTGGAAGCCGTGCTGCTCGCGTCCGACATGGGGGCCGCCATGTTGTCAGTTTACGGCGCTAACAGGGGTTGCCTACCTCCGTTTACGAAAACCGCCGTTAGAGGATTAACTGCGGTTAGGGTTGTCGTGTGACAAGGTGTAACAGCCGTTAGACTTAACGTCCGTCGTACTTAACTGTGGTTAGGCTACTCGTGTGACAAGGGTATTAGCCGCATTGACACAGCCGCTTCTTCGACGTCACGTGTGTATTTCACTGCATCCTCTAAACTCGTTGGTGTATATCTATTCAGTGCATGTTATGCGTGCGGAAAAAAGTTTATTCCATTGTAAGACGCTACGAACACTTCGAAACAGTGTCTATTCAACAAAAATTTGACCGTGTACGCGTGGTTAGTAGACGGGACCGTTCACTGAGACAAATATTGAGGGGTGTACCTAGCCTATGTCATGCTGAAAAGCCTCCGTGTTCCATCTAGTTTTACTGCTGACTGGTGCTAACTATTCAAATAGCATAAATAAGCAACCTACACAATAAAAAGTACTGCAAAAAGTAAATGAAGTTCCAATATTGTTCTTTAAACATACGACTCAAGGTAGCCAAAAAGCACGAAATGATGCAGTTTAAATGTCTGGTACCAATTCCTCGCCAAGTAAAGGGCAGCTTCAACCAAAGAATAACTGCAACTCATATACAAGGAGGAAAAAAATGACATGCATAGCCACGGGGTGAATGATGATGAGTGGGGCGAAGCTCCCGAGGGAATCATTGGTAAACCGTGAAACTCTTCCATGAAATTAGCTCAGTACATCATATAAAGAGTGTGAAACACCATGTATATATTAAACATCAAACTTTTATTGTACTGTTGGTTTACGTGGTCCCTTCGTTATCACCGCTTTGTGATCAGTGAAAAGCAGGGAAAGTGTCCGCTCCCGAGCGAAAGAGAAAGCTCGCCAAGAGCGACCGCGTTCCCCGCTCGCCCTGTGAGAATAGAGAGCTTGAGAATCGGGGCCCCAAGGAGCTTGGGGACCCAAGAAGCTTGCGAGCCGCCAGGGCGCATGCGCAGAACCCAAGCCACTCTTGGGCTCTTGCGCTCACGTTGACCCGAGACGCAAATATTGAAGACTAGCGTGGGGCCCCAAGGCGTCTTGGGTCACCAGCGAGAAGACACAGACGCAGCGCGGACCACGGCGCAGTATGTCCCGCGTCTCGCATGATTTTAAATTTCATCACGCGTGGCAGCTCCGTGCGCTTGACCCAACGCAGCCTGCGCTGGTCCAATTCTCACACTCCGCTGATCATACGAACGCAAGAGCATGGCTGCCCAACGCAGCTTGGGGGCCCAGCGTCTTGGGTCCCTAATTCTCAAACTCTCTAATTAACGGCATGGCTGGAGGGAAGACACGACGCGCGTAGCGTTCCTCTTCGCGTTCCACGACGCGAGGTCGATAGCATGCCCAACGAAAGCCAACGGAACGCGATCGTGCGAAGTGCTCCGGCTTCGCATCGCCTCATGGTCCCATTTAACCAAACATCTTGCTCAAGGTGCGCTTTGCATTTTTCGTAGAAATATTTTCTTTGTCATGTACATTAGGACGAAAAGTTGAAAGGCTCACTCGAGTATATCGCCTGCAAAGCATGTCTTTTATTGTGATTAAATCAAGGCACACTGCGATGTATTGTAAATTATGATATCTATTGAATTGCTGATCTTGTGACCAATTCATTAAACTTGAGCTGGCTACATACTACTACTACAGAGGAGGGAACGACCCACATCCTAAGGAGCTTCGCCCCTAAAAAGAGCCAGTAAAGACATTCTTGCTTTGAAAAGAACTGTCCTGCAGGAGTGACCAGCAGGAGGTCGCACTTTGCTTTTTTTTCACCGCCTGCTGATGCCTCTGTACATCCACGCCCCACAAGGCAGACGACCAACGCTGTGGAAGCGGAGGCGATGCACAGTTATGGCGGCGAGGTGTAGAGAAGAAAAAACGGCGTCTCGACAGAGAGAGCTGATGGAGAGGAGAACGTGCGTACGCACTCTTCTTACTCCATCAGGTAATCCTCCTAGTGCCACAAGTTCCACCCCCCCCCCTCTCTTGTTTTTTTCTTTTCTTTGTGTTTTCCTTTCGTTCTTGTCACCAACACTGTGTGTCGCCGCGGTCCCTTTTTCTGTTTGAGCATGTCTGGGGAGCCACGGTGTAAGATACATACTGATTTGGTGAGGACACTTCTCGGCTTGCAAGCAAGGCGCGTTCGACCAGACAAAGGAACGACGGCGCGCGTCCGTTGGTCCGCTGACGGCAGCTAGTATCTATGGGCAGAAAGACGCAACTTAAAGAGAGAAGACGCTTTCTGCGCCGTTCCTATAGCAACCGACGCAATCGGCGGCAACGCAGGCGCCGCCGCGCGTCGTGTTCTCCGCTCGCGAAAAACGCGGTATACGTTTCCGACTGTAGCTGCTGGCGTGTCATAGCTGCGTTCGCTGACTAGGAAATTCAGATTCTCCGCTAAGTGCCAGTTGCTCCGGGAACGCGTTCTAACACAATAGTGTTTTATGCCGGGGTCCACGAGGACCCCTTTCTCCGCAGGCGCACGGCGCGAAACCTCTCGGCCACATAGAGTACGTTGTTCACCTTACTAACAGCGAGCTATTTATATACACCATTTACCGTTGGTGGTACTCAGAGCTCGGTGGCTTCATCGTGTTCTTGTTATCACTAGCGAGATGGCGCGAACAGCCCGGAGGGCGCGCTTTAAAAGTCGTCAACGCTCCCGTTGCGATGCGAGTGCGCCTCGACAAGGCGTGTCTCTCGTGCGCGCGCGCTTATCTCTTGGTGGGGGCGGTTTGTACGTCTTGTGCTTTCACCGCAAGTTTTCGTTAACGTTACCGAGAGCACAACGGCCGAGGAGGCGGCACCTGCCTTTTCAAAAGCTGACACCACTCTAAGCGGGGGCGAGCGCATCAGAGCACTCTACGGTGAACGGTTGTGCAGTGCGAGCAGTCTGTCTTTTTCGAGAAACTCGCTAGCAGACGCTGCCTGCGTCGGCGTTGTCTGTCGCGGGCGAGGGCGCGTTCTTGTTCCTTGCTAGCAGTAACTTCAGCGTTCATCGCACAAAGAGCGTTTCCATAATCAACGCGCGCCGTTCGCTCTCTCTCGCCACACGGCGAGCGCTGAGGCGGTGGCGCCCTCTCTTGCGCTCAAGCAAATGGACAGGACACGACGATGCAGGCAAGCAAATGGTCATGACGATGCACGCGGCGACAGCAGACGACGATGCTTCGCCCCTAAAAGTAATGGTATCTCGCACGTTCCGCGGTCTGAATCGCAGTTTCTCGACATAAGTTTTGCCGAAATTGTGTCCACGTTACCACCCTGCCTTTCTCTCCGTTTAATGTTTAAAAACACACACACACACACACACACACACACACACACACACACACACACACACACACACACACACACACACACACACACACACACACACACACACACGCATGTACGCACCCACGCACTATATGGCTCCTCTGAGCCTTCCGAAAAAGAAACATTATTAGCGCAATAGCGTTAAGGTGCTCGTTTCGCAGACATTCTGTTGCCGGCGTCTTTGGTTGTGAGCGAAAACGCGGCGTTGTCCGTGAGCGAATATTCCACATACATGTATGCTAACTAAATAAGTAAATAAATAATAAAACATCTCACGTCTGAGTGAGAATCGAACCTAAGGCTTCTGCGTGGCAAGTAGGTGATCTGGCACGGGCAGTTTCAAGCAGGTGCTTGAAACTGCTTCGTAAAAAACGCTATAGGAATCTCATCTAGTTGGAGGAGTCTCCTTAACGCATGTAATATTGCGTGGCAGAATTGTAAAATTGCAACAGGAGTCAAAACATGTGAATTGCGCAGCGAGTGGGTGGATTAAACCTGCACATTCATTACAATGTATGCAGCTGCGCAGGTGCACACGGAAACTTAACGACGCGCAACGGGTACTTCGCCAATTTGCATAAGGAAAAATTGTGGCGTAGTGGGCACTTCCAACTGTACTTTCAGTAAGCATTCTAGAATGCTTTGAAACGACAATGTCACGCGCACAAACGCTCCTGCACTTGCGGCACGGTTGAAGGCGAGACGCTCGGGGCCCGATTATGTTATCCTGTTCTACGCTTGAATCTGATGCTGAAGCGTCCTCCAAAGTTTTTTTTGCTTTTCTCATAGTTCAGTTAAGGTCAGTCTTACATTTTTGTTTGTTCTTTACACGGAACCGCTCAAGCAGCCAATTTTTTTTTTTAGGTAGAGTCGACGAGTGCATGGGATGCGAAGTGTCCTCATGTAGAAATCTGAAGTAGTAAGTAGCATTCTAATAACAAATTGAGAAATGATGACGATAGAATATAAATATTTCTGCTTTTCTTTTGAATGAATATATATCTCGTAGATAGTATTCACGCTTCGATTCATACTTATTTATAGTGCTGTACAGAATAGAATAAAATCATACACCTCGTTTTGGGAAAGGGTACAAAACACACAGCTAAACCCAAGTTGTACACATCGCAACCTACGAAGTTCCGCCTTAATGAGAGCTCCGCAGTTGTGCCTACCTATGCGCCTATCTTTAGGAGCAAACGCTATCAAAGTTTCGAGCAGCTTTTGAGGTGCCTCCGTTGCATCGCACCAGTTTCTGTACTCAGGTGTATGCACCGATAATACTGTACTCTCAATGAGAGTATCATGAAGCTGATGACGTGACAGCGCTTGCTTAAGCTTCTCAGCTCGTACATGTAGTGCATTCGTCCAGAGGGTTCCACCATTGGCAATTAGCGCTCTCATTATTGGTCCTTGCGGGGCAGCCCCTGCAGCATTTGGGGACAGTAATCCCACTGGTTTACATAATGTTCTCTCTCGTATCCCTGTCGCCAGCTGCGAACACTGCCGCGTGCTGTTACATCGTGCATACTTGACATTCTTCAATGAGCGCTGAACTGCAGTCAGATGGCATTCAGTGTACGCGGCAAAGCTATATGCGGTTGCAGTAGCTCCAAGAAACTCGTGAGAGACGGAGCTTTATTGAAGCGCGCCTCCGTGGCTGGCCAGCCGAGGCGACGACGCGAGACGGCGCTGCGACCAGCCTGTTTTACGAGTCAGCTCGCTTTGATGACGGCATATTCGTTTTATAGGCCATTAACGGGCACTATCCGTCACACGTTGAACTTTAATCGGGAAAAGCGCAATAAATACTGTTGGCGCAGTAGGGTTCCTCAGTTTGTGCAGAGAAGAAGTCAGATTCGGGAGCACCGTTTTCCACCCATCGGGGTGTGTGTTCAAGCAAGCTGCCGTATGAAACACCACTGAGTATTCCGTGTAGTCATAGCTGGTGGTGAGGCTGTTTTCTCGTGGACGAAAATAATGGGTTATTGTTAATCGCAGTTGTTGAAGCAAACTTTTCTCTTACACATTATTTATTTACATCAGCTCATTTACAATGAATTCTTGCGAAAACAAAACGAATACACAACTTCAATGCGAAATACTTCAATATTTAACTATCGTAATACAACTAATATTTTATAATCAGAGCAATTACAGGTAAGATATGCATTGACACATCCAGACGCCTGTTTTGCGGGTGATTTTTATGTAAGTTACTGTGCAACATGACCTTAAGCTTTCAAATTTCAGGGCTCAGGAAAGTATACGACCGATATAGGAGTGAAATTTTCGACTGACGTGACACCTTACAGATCTTCTAGGTTAGTGAACTAGCACTGCGTTTGCGAGCGCGAATATAGTATTTAAAAATGCACGTACAACACAGCGTGGAAAACTAAAAATGACTTTAGAGATTTACACAGTACACCCATTTGTGGAATTTAAAGTGCCGAAAATAATAAAGAATACCAAACACGGTATCACAGTTTGGCAAGGTTTGACCGGCTGTGACAAGTGAATATCAGTTTCTGGCTATAAAAACAGCGAGATCACGTCGAGGCAAAAAAAAAAAGAAAATTGTAGATGATCACGACATAAACTTTGTGCGTACTATGATGATATGCACTTTGAAAAATATTTATCATCTAAGAAGTAGATAATTTTGCTGAGGTAGTCTTGAAGCACCATAAACGTCTTCACACTGTCGGTGTCGGCAGTGCTGGCGTGTATACACTGTGCACATTGTAAGATCATCGTCGTATTACTAAAAAATTCTATAAATGTGAAAGCCACCGTATAAATTATTGCCTATTTGGGCTGAGTTATTGCACTTCTTCGTGGTAAATGTATGCACTGGTCTTCTATTAAGAATATTTTTACGCAATGTGGTATGTCTTAAAAAAAAGTTGGATAAGTGAAAGACACCGACTATACTGGGTTTCAGGAAGTAGGTAACATTTCGTAACACTAGTAGGAGTACTGTAATACCAGATTTGCCACCAAGGGCAGTATTTCTACTTCTTTTATTACCGTAACATTTACGCGTTTGCTAGCGAGGACCCCATGTTGACTAATTCATCACCATGTTTTTAATGTTAGCGATATTCAATCATATATGTTGAAACTTTGAATGCCTCTTCGACGGATGTCGTTTTAATTACGTACCTCGCCGCTTGAAGCGGTCAGTATTGACAGCAGTTGTAAAATAAAGCGCCGCACTCTTTTGCGTAGGACCTGACATCAGTGTACAATGTGCTTTTCTAGGGAATCTATATGAAACAGTGGTGGATTGTGCTAGCTGGTGTGTCATGACTGCAATTGAGAGAGCCAAGTCAGTGTCACTTTGTCATTGTTTGTTTTGTGTTAAATATGTTACCAGTGACCGTTGTTTACTGTAATCAGTAATAAGGGCGTCGTGGAGGAAGTCACGTGGGTTTCTAGGTGCCGACACTGATAATGATCTACTATTGGTACACGAGTATTACTGTAGACGCGGCTGGGAGCTGTACAGCGCTCTAACTCGGATTGCCATAATGCGGAGCACTCTCTTTACACGAGACGGAGAAAGCGTGCAGCTTTACACAAGACAACCGAGGGCGGCCAGAAGATACACGTCACTGCGTCTTCTGTTGGAAATAACACGCGCTGGCGCACCGCCATGCACTCACGGCTGACGTGACGCCAGAGCGAAGGCTGGATGAGTCACGAAAGCAAATCTCGATCATGCTTCGAAGTTGGAGGTGGAGCTTGGTGCTCTGAACCAGTCCAATGCATTTAGAGCGCTCAAGTGCGACGAGCTGCTTGTGATGCACGTCGCAACAGAGTGCTCTTTAGCGCCCGCAAACGACCATCCCAAATGTACAATTAGTGTGTAACATGAGATGGGCCTTTTTGGCTGATTCTCCATACTTCGCTCGCAGAACACATGTGAAATAGGAGGCTTGGTGTCGCGTGAAACAAAGGCACAGCTTACAGAACTACGACAGAGGTTTGTGACGTAAGAGCGAACGATTTCTCAGGACAAACAATCGCCGGAGTATGCCGAGTGCGATATTCAGCTATATTGTCACGTGGTCGTGACGTCGACGAAGGCAGCAGTCAGCACGTCAGAGATGAAAATCTTTATTTGGCCGAATTTGTGGCCGGCCAACTGAAAGTCAAACTACAGCAATACACTGATAGCGGCGAACAGAGCGTCGACCGTCGATGAACTGCTCATGCCTGGGATGCGCCGTCTTTTATGCATCATGCATCGAACTTTCCAGTCATATCACTGGTTGTCGCGCAAGCACTGGAATAATCTAGACTATTCGCGTCCTGCGTACAATCTTAACAAAACGATCTAATACACTCGCGAAGCTTCTCGAACACTGCGGCGCGGCCAGCGTCGAGCGTTGATAACCGCCCTTGCTGGTCAACCCCGAATACATGAAAATAAAAGATGAAGCGGGCGTGGC
Source organism: Rhipicephalus sanguineus (assembly GCF_013339695.2). Lineage (NCBI taxonomy): Eukaryota > Metazoa > Arthropoda > Arachnida > Ixodida > Ixodidae > Rhipicephalus > Rhipicephalus sanguineus. The sequence continues at coordinate 92,792,250 of NC_051181.1, forward strand.
ATTGCCCCTCTCTGAAAAGGCATTGTCCCGATGCTTGCGACCGAACATTTGCAGGGAAAAAAAAGAAAAAAAGGAACAAGTGCGTGCAAAAATTAACTACAATAACAAAGGAAAAAGTAGAGCCTTCGGGATTGCTAACGCGCAAAAAACGGCTTAAGGCGCACGACATGGACGACTTCAGGTCGTGCGCGGTGTCGCTTGGAGATCGTAATGCCGTCCTGGACGACCTCATAGTCAAGAGCTCCGAGACGTCGAAGCACCTTGTATGTCCCGAAGTATCGCCGAAGAAGTTTTTCACTGAGCCAACGTCGGCGTATTGGCGACCATACCCATACATGGTCACTGGGTTGGTATTCCATGTGGCGTCGTCGAAGGTTGTAGCGGCGGCTGTCAGTCGTCTGCTGGTTCTTGATCCGTAGGCGGGCGAGCTGTCGTGCTTCTTCGGCGCGCTGTAGGTAGGTGGTCACGTCGATGTTTTCCTCGTCGGTAACGTTTGGTAACATGGTGTCGAGTGTCTCTGCCGGGCTCCGTCCGTAGACCAACTTGTTTGGCGTCATCTGCGTTGTTTCCTGCACGGCCGTGTTGTACGCGAAGGTCACCTACGGAAAGATGGCGTTCCACGTCTTGTGTTCGACGTCGACGTACATGGCCAGCATGTCGGCGATGGTCTTATTTAGACGGTCGGTGAGGGCGTTGGTCGGTGGGTGGTGCGCGGTGGTCCGGTGGTGGCTTGTGTGGCTGTATTCCAAGATCGCCTGAGTTAGGTCAGCCGTAAAGGCCATACCACTGTCGGTGATGAGAACTTCTGGGGCACCGTGTCGAAGGACGATGCTCTCAACGAAGATCTTGGCTGCCTCAGCGGCACTGCCTTTGGGCAGGGCTTTTGTTTCGGCATAGCGAGTGAGGTAGTCGGTAGCAACGATGATCCATTTATTTCCGCAAGTCGACGTTGGGAACGGCCCCATGAGGTCCATCCCGATCTGCTGGAATGGTCGCCGAGGAGGCTTGATCGGCCGAATGAAGGCTGCTGGTCTTGTGGGCGGTGTCTTCCGTCGCTGACAGTCTCAGCACGTCCTTACGTAGCGAGTGACGTCGGCGGCAAGGCGCGGCCAGTAGTACTTTTCATGTACTCGTGCGAGCATGCGGGAAAGTCCGAGGTGTCCAGCCGTCGGGTCATAGTGCAGGGCATGCAGATTTTCTGGTCGCATTCCCGAAGGTACAACGATAAGGTAGCTGGCTCGGGCCGGACAGAAGTTCTTCTTTACGAGGACGTTGTTCTTGAAGGAAATTATGCCAATCCTCGCCTGAATACTTTTGGGACAACGATGGTCATGCCCTCCAGGTATTCTACTAGACCCTTCAGTTCCGGGTCGGCTCGCTGTCGTTCGGCGAAGTCGTCGGCACTTATGGCTCCCAAGAAGCTGTCATCATCCTGGTCGTCGGGCAGTGGTGGGTCGACGGCGGCACGAGACAAGCAGTCGGCGTCGGAGTGTTTCCTTCCGGACTTGTACACGACAGTAATGTCAAATTCTTGAAGTCTTAGGCTCCAGCCTGCGAGGCGACCTGAAGGGTCCTTGAAGTTAGCTAGCCAACACAAGGCGTGATGGTCGCTCACAACTTTGAAGGGCCTGCCGTAGAGGTAGGGCCGAAACTTTGGCGTAGCCCAGATGATGGCGAGGCACTCCTATTGTGCTGTGGAATAGTTGACCTCTGCTTTAGACAGCGACCGGCTAGCAAAACTGATAACCCTTTCCAGACCGCCCGTCCGCTCCACAAGGACGGCTCCGAGTCCTACGCTGCTTGTAACGGTGTGAATCTCCGTATCGGGGTATTCGTCGAAATGCGCAAGTATCGGAGGCGTCTGCAGGCGTGGTTTCTGTTCATCAAATCCTTCGACTTGCGCTGTTTGCCACCTGAATTCGACGCCTGTCTTCGTCAGCTGCGTTAGTGGCTCGGCGATCCGTGAAAAGTCTTTCATAAAGCGTCTGTAATAGGCGCACCAGTCAAGCAATCGGTGCACGGCCTTCTTGTCGGTGGGTGGCGGGAAAGCGGCAATGGAAGCTGTTTTCTGCGGGTCTGGGAGCACTCCAGTCTTGCTGATCATGTGACCCAAAAACAAGAGCTCCTCGTACGCGAAGCGGCACTTTTCTGGCTTTAGGGTGAGCCTGGAGTTCTTGATTGCTTGAAGTGCGGAGTGAAGTCGCTGGAGGCATTGTCGAAGTTCGAGGAATACACAATGACGTCGTCCAAGTAAACAAGGCAAGTCTGCCACTTCAAGCCAGCTAATACAGTATCCATGACTCGTTGGAAGGTCGCAGATGCCGGGCAAAGACCGAATGGCATGACCTTGAACTAGAACAGGACATCCGGGGTTATAAAGGTGGTCTTTTCTCGGTCTCTCTCGTCGACTTCGATTCGCCAGCAGCCGGTCTTCAGGTCCATCGACGAAAAGTACTTCGTATTGTGGAGTCGATCCAGGGCGTCGTCTATCCGTGGGAGAGGGCACACGTCCTTCTTTGTGATTTTGTTCAGGCGACGATAATCGACTGCAGAAACGTAGGGTCGCATCCTTCTTCACTAACACCACGGGAGACGCCCACGGGCTGTTGGACGGCTGGATGTTGTCGTCGCGTAGCATTTCATCGACTTGTTTCTTAACGGCCTCCAGTTCCCGCGTCGAAACCCGGTTGGGACTCTGACGGAATGGTCGAGAATTTTCTTCTGTTATAATGCGGAGCTTAGCAAGGGACGTTTGTCGGACCCGCGATGATGACGAGAAACAGTCCTTGTATTCCTGTAGAAGGCGTCGAAGCTTTTGCGGTTGGCGAGCGGGAAGACTTGGGCTTACGTCGAAGGGTGGCTCAGGGGTCGTCGGCGTAGCTTCGTCAGAATCTGAAAAGGCAAACTCATCGCTGACGGCCAAGATTTCTTCAATGTATACAATCGTCGTGCCCCTGCTCAGGTGTCTGTACTCCTGGCTGAAGTTCGTTAGCATCACGCTTCCTTTTCCTTCATGCAACCGAGCAATGCCCCTTGCGACGCAAATGTCACTGTCTAGGAGCAAACGCTGATCGCTCTCGATGACACCTTCGATGTCTTCAGCTTTTTCGGTATTTTTCCAACCAGCTTTCCGGGTCTTCACATGGTGATCCTCGGATAGTCGGCGGCTCCCTGGGCTGATTCATGACGACTCGTTGAGGTGACACAGCAGCCGTCATGGTGCCTGCCGTCTTCGTCGTCGTGGTCTTGTTCTTGTCGGGTAGTGGTCCGAACTCGGGTTGTAGTCCTAGCTGCCTGCGGCTAGCTCGACGATCAGGGGTACCTTCCGGTTCTTCTAGTTGCACGAGGTTTTCGACGTGTTCTTCACGCTGTGGGCTTGGTTCCCGGCTCTTCGTAGGTGTCCGGAAGATCAAGGGAGCAGCACCTCCACCAGATGTCATGTGGTCGTGACATCGACGAAAGCAGCAGTCAGCACGTCAGAGATGATACTCTTCATTTCGCCGAACTTGTGGCAGGGCAACTGAAAGTCAAACTACAGCTATACACTGATAGCGGCAAACAGAGCATCGACCGTCGATCAACTGCTCATGGCTGGGATGCGCCGTCTTTTATACATCACGCATCGAACTTTCCAGTCTTATCACTGGTTGTCGCGCAAGCACTGGAATAATCTAGACTATTCGCGTCCTGCGTACAATCTTAACAAAACGATCTACTACACTCGCGAAGCTTCTCAAACAGTGCGGCGCGGCCAGCGTCGAGAGTTGATAACCGCCCTTGTTGGTCAAACCCGAATGTATCGAAATAAAAGAAGAAGTGGGCGTGGAAATATATGTGCCTGAGATACAAAGAATAAATTAATAAATGACAAATTTCGCATTTTTGATTTCTAGGGGCATACATCCGCACTTTCTATTCTGCCTTAATCATGGCACCAGCGTTGTGTAAATATTGGGTTCTTTGTGAGACGTACGTGGCCCAGTATCTAGTCAACCAGTTTCCACGGTTTAGTGCACATAATGTGGATGAGAATCAGAATCAGAATTTTATTGATACAAATACAGGAATATTACATGTGTTTAGTATATGTAAGCAGGTCCCGAAGTCGAAGACTGTTTCAGGAACTCTTCCTAAAGGCAGATCATGGTAATATACAATATTTGAAGCTAGAGTAGCATTTTTCAAAAGTATGACGACTGCTACTGCTGCTTCTACATAAAATAGAGTAGATTATATAGATAAACACAAATAATGAATGTGGTTACATTAAGTAAGTTGAGACCGAACCACTAACATTAAGATCTAACCACTAACACATACCCGCCGTTCTGCTAAACTGCATCCTTGATTAACGACTAAGATAGAGGACGAATATATAAACAAGTTGTGTGAAATAAAACAAACTGTAATAAAGAAAAAAGCACATGACCCGAGAAAAATACGAAAGTGTTTAGGTGATACAAGAATAACTGACACTATAACATGACAGATTGCTGACGGTTTCAAAGGTATACGAATAAGACTTTGAAACATAACGATAACAAGGCGCCTGTGAGCTCTCCTCAATAGGTGTGATGATGTCGCGGCGAAGACAAGCACTAAAAACTCCTTTACGCGAAGTTCGGATAGCACATGAGAACAACTAACGTCGTTGAATAAAGATGAACAACTTCATCTGGCGTTGTACTACAAAGCATAGCACGTTCTGGGTGCTTCATAGACACAAAGAGTAAGCTGTACACCAAATACGGAGCGACGTTGTGAAGAGAAGGAATGTTCTCGCACGCATTCCCTTCGACAGCGCTGGATAGGAATACTTTAGGCAGTGAATAAGTAGCGCCCATGACAGTACGCACACGTAGCGCACCGTACTTCAGGCAATATGGCTTGTGGACACTTGGACTGGGTCTGGCTGCTATGCTTCATTTGTAGCATTGTGCCTTGGTTGGTGACCAGGCAGAGCGCCGTCACGAACTGCGCTGCGTAAACAGGTTTACCCTTTGTACGTGCAGCGAGAACGTCACCCAGTGGCAGCGCGACAGAATAACAACGCGACAACGGTATTGCAGAAAAAACACTTTGACGTAACTAAGAGAAATGGTTAGTCCAAATGCACATTGATGCCCCGTCTTCATGTCTGCTAAGGTACTGTGCTAACTTAGGGGACAAATGTGGTAGATTGAACTGAATTTGGAACAAAACCACGAAATCGTAATGGAGTTCGTTCGGAACAAGAACGGAACTTCATTGTTCGATAGAGTTCGGAACAGTGATGAAAGTATAGAGGGCAGTACAGTTGATGACAATGTAGTTGTGCACGCATAGAAAAGCCTGGAGCCAGGCGGACTTGAAAGCATTTCACAGCTTTCGCAACAGCACAAGTCTCTCACCCGCATAATTTACAGGGTAAAGGCGCAAAGGTAATGTTGTACGGCAGGGTATCCTAACATATTCAGAATAATTTAAGGATTCAACGATGCTACATGCACAAGTAGCTATCCTGTTTAGAAGGGGAAGTAACACGTTTCCTGCTCTTCTAATCAACTCTTTCGAGGCACTTTCGGTTTCATCATATACTATGGTGAGTACTTCTGTCGCAAAGCGGTGCTGTTGTCTACTAGTCTTAGCGTAGATGTGAGTATATGTTGAAATCTCTTTTGAATATGTAAGGGTTACATTACATGCAGGAAAGTTTGAAGTGTCTGTAACAAATAACTGTTGAGGACTACGCATGCTGTTAGCATACCGTGCTTCATGGGGCTGGGATTGGCGATCTACCCGAACTAAGTATTTTCGGTGTCGCTTGGGCACGTTATGATAAACGTTGCCTTGACAAGCCTTTCAAAGCGATGGTTCTAGCCTCACTTGAAATCCGGTCTGACTTATGTGGAGCTCGTAAATTTCGCAAGAGTTAATAGAAATGTAGACTGATCAGCGACACATACTTATCAACAAAGAACTGTATACCATGACTCTACTGGTAAGTACCGGGCGACACGTACGCAGTGCAGTGGCACATTACAAGTGGCCAAATAACCATTCAGAACATTCTCCGTGACATAACTTCGCCTGAGGATGGAGTGATTAGGTCGCAAATACAACCCTAAGAATGCTCATCAAAACACATCAAGAATGCTTGTCGCATAAAGACTGCGGTTACTGCACCAGTGAACGCAAGTATTCCACTCGACGAGGGGCGTAAATATTGGACAGCTCGTTCTAAATCTTCTCAGTGTCATGACCTTGTGTAATTTATTCTAATTTAGTTGGCGAACTGTTCGTCAGCGTAGTAGTGTGGTTGGTGTTAAGAAAAAGTACGGGAAAGCCCTTTGAGTACAGCTGGTTTGCTTCGGCGAAATGTCCACACTGATACGATTAACACAGATACACACAAAGCAGGAAACGACGGCGCAATGGTAGTCGGTATAGTTCAAGACCCTCGAAACGCAAGATAATTTAGATAGGCAAAGTGAAGCCTTTTCAGTAATACAATGGCGTAGCATCGTGAAATGTCTCTCGGTTTAGCCGCAGCTGATATACGAGCTTACATCTGTTCCCCCAACTTCTTATGTGCAGCGCATGCTCAATTAACAAGCACAAAAAGGGAAAACAAGTGTAAAGCCTGGTGCCACGAGTGAATATATGGTGCTCTGTCGTCACTTTCTTCTGGCTGCTCAATGTTCACACTGCACTCGACAAATACCTGTTAGTGTGGTATATGGTGCAGCGCTAGAACAAATACAAAGGCGAGAAAAAGACAGGACATGCACCCTAACCAACTCGCCCACCCTTCCGCTAATCTGAAATATCTGTTTCTTCTTCGTTTCTTCCTGCGGCCAGCAGTGAGTCAGGTCACGTGAGGGTTTCATAAACAGAAGCTGGAGACATGCAATAGGATACGCGGAAATGGTCCAACGAAACAATGACACCGATATCTCTGCGAAGCAGGACCATTCCAAAAGCGAGCCCCAAGACTGAACAAATACAGAAAATGTGTACGCATGCTTTTCTCAATGACAATTTGTGATATTCTTTTCCATTCGGTTTCTCTGATTCTCTACGCTATCTTTCTTTCGTTCCAACACAGAGGCTACCTGAAGGGGCCCCATTGTTACGCCGCGGCTCAGACAGCACGTCGCGCGGGCGAATAACGGAGAACAGCGGCACTTGGAACCGCGATGGCAAGAGTACAGCCAACGAAACAATGACAAGCACAAAAAGGGAAAACAAGTGTAAAGCCTGGTGCCACGAGTGAATATATGGTGCTCTGTCGTCACTTTCTTCTGGCTGCTCACAAGTTCGCCAAATGGACGAAACAATAATTGCGATAGTAACCAATTGAAATGTTATGCGACGTATGGCTAACAGTTAGTTTCTGTAGGATTCGTCTGATCCTTTAGGCCCCTTCCGATCCTGATGTTGCACATACATTCAACGAAGGTGCATTTCCTTTGGTAAATAGAGCCTAAATAGGGAAGCTAAATTAATATTGTCGAACTCAGAAGACAGAGCTCAAAGAATTTTTAGCATCTAACAAATAGCATTATAGAGCAACATTAAAAATATTTCAGGTCGTGACATTTCCAACTCTAGACAAACCACGCCTAATTTCAGGCGCGTTGCTGCCGATGCCACCGTGATAAGACCAGGCCTTAGCACAGTAGCATGGGTTTCAATGTATTTTCGTCGATGGAGCGTTGAATATCCGCCTTCCTTCGAAAACATACCCCTCGCCTTTCAGCTACATATCCTGAAAAATCTGCAACTGATAATGCCTCAATAAACACAGAATACCCGAAAATGAAAAATGTCAAAGTGTTTGTAAGTATGCATATATAAATTATTTTAAAAAAGCGCAGGAAGGAGCGTTCCTTTTATTAGCCGCCTCGGTAATTAAAATTTATTTAAAACCAAGAGCAACAGCAAGTTGACCTAGCTTGTAACCATTCATCATAAAAACGTCACACGGCCCCTTATGTATTTGCGAAAGACGAATTGAACGGGAAGGCCTTCCTTTGTGTGCGTAGCACTTTGCGGGCCCGGCTTGTCCTCCATCCAGTGTCTCGTGTCGCATGGTCACGCTCAAAATGAAGTGGTTGATACAGGCCTAAAACAAGGCCACTATTTCTCAAAACCAGGTTAAAGGAAACGAACAGGGTCTAAAATAACACAGTTAACAAAAATAACCAAGAAATAATCGCAATAATGAACTATAATTGCTAAAAATACTTCGGGTACATATGGCTGACGGCCAACTCGCGCAAGACAGGGCGCCACCGCCTCGCCGAGCGAGCACTTGCTCCTCCCCCGGCGCCTCGCTGTCACTTCGTCGCTACATCTGAAGGGGGAAGCAACCTGATGGAACTCGCCGCAGACGACACGTATCTACACTGCCGTAACAAGCAGGAACTCGATAAAGCGCAGCCAAAAGTAGCGCGAATGTCGCACACCGAGTTGGTGAATCTCCTTAACATGAATACACTTGTGCTGGCGAAGCCGTACATGCCTACCTAAAACACTGACGCCATCGGCTGTTTGGCAAACGGGGCAGTGGGAACTCTATGAACGGGAATCACGGGGGCACCCGGGCTACGCACTTCCTAAGCATTCACTGTAGTCGAGCTGCATTTAGCGCAGTACTTAGAATTACACCAATCGCTACGCAAGAACGACATTTCTTTGTCTTCTCAGTCGACCGTATTGGGTCCCCCCTCCGCCTGAAATTTTTATGTACCCAACGTGGTCTTGCACCGCCTCGAGGCATTAGAAGCCTTATTCACCTCACGTGGCTTTGTAGTGCCTCTGGCATCAGCCCACCTTTGACCAGGCGATGATGTCATGTGCTGACGTCATATAAGGTCACATTACGTGAAGTCATAGTGAGGTCGTGATGACGTCATGGTGACATAATAGGGTGACGTGGTCACGTGAGGATAATATTTTGCATCACTGGAGCTGATGCCGCCGCCGACAGGAACTTTTCGCGTTTAATGAGGCATCTAAGGCTTGCGCCTTAATAAGGTGAGTGTGCAAACATGGACACCAGAGAAGAGAGCAGCTCGAACCTCGGCGTTCGAGATATCTGGTCCTTTTCCCTCGTGTCCGGATTTGCACGCGTTACATTATTTTATGATGAATATCGGAAAGTGTTCGATATGGGAAAAAGGCATCACCAATTGATTGCGCATTGAGCAAGAAAACTCAGAAAAGGTGCTTTAAAAACACTACGAAAACTTTACACGCGTATTCCCTGTATAGAGAGTCTAGAAAGGTTCCCACTTGGAAACGCGAACATAACAACTTTGTAAAAAGTTCGCCGCTTCGGTTCGAAGCTAAGCTCGATAAAATGCCATAATTCGTGGTTTAACGCCCAATGCGCAACGAAGGCCATCACTGCATTGTATAGCGGCTGTAGCCGCAGTCTTACCTCAATTTGTTTTGGAGAAAGAGTTGCCGTTGCATTGGTTTAACCGCTGGCTTTTGAGAGTATGCTGATTTCAAAATAGTAAATAAAGTGGTTAAAGTCTATCTATCGAGTGACCGTAGACACTGTCATCCTCTTTTATGCTCGTTAGTTATGCTGTTCCTTAATGTCTCGTTTAATGATAATTTATGAAAGGCACCAGGAGAGGAATTGCGCGAGTCGCCTGCAACAGAAATTTATTTTTATATAATATTTAAAATATCAACTACGGAAGCTGCGCAAACACGGATCGTCAAGTTCGTCATATTAGGCGAACATGCAAAGAGATAGAGGTAAATGTTGATGAGTAACGCACTGTGGAAAGGCTGAAATAGAGAAAGCCGAGCGAGCTACTAGAAGCCGCGTCCGCAATTTTTTGTGTTTTGTCTTTTTTCCCTTCAGCTCTGCAATGGAACAAATGAAAGCCTTTCGCCAGAAACGAAGCGAGAACGGCAGTAGCTCCGCTGTATTACTGACGGCATTCAGAAAGTATACGGCGCTGGATGAAAATTGTCAACCTTCGTCACGTTGAAATCCTGCCGCGAAGCCCTGAGTGCCTGCCCTATATAACAAATGTTAAGAAGCATAATAAAAACAGACGCGTCTAATAGGTGGCGAGGTTCTGTGTTTGAAAGCAATGCGAATAGAAACTTCAACAAAGACGTCCAAGATGGCAAGTAATTGAGATAAAAACCGTGAGGTCATTCAATTTGGACCGCGTTCGAGTTCACCGGGTCTTCTAGCCATTACGAGAACGCTTGCCGATAATGAAGTTTAGTGCCAGCATGGGGGCGCATTTTGCTCAACTGAAGAAGGTCTTGTAGCAAAAAGGAACTGCGCAACCGTTTTGGGAAGTTGCACTTCCGAGTTTTCTCGTAAAAGTCCACCACTTCCTCTGCAAGGTTATCGTTATCATTCACTAAACCTTCCGCGCATGATGATTCTTTTTTTTAGTTGTTAAGCCTGGGCAGTCGTAAATTTCTCGACGCTTTCTCTTTTACCGTGTGCACTGTAATCGGATCCTCTTTTCATTTAACTTTATTTATATGTGTGTCAGTCAACGCGTGGTGCCTTTTTGCTGGTGTGTTCGCGCCTTTGCGCTTGGTTGCCTTTGTTCTTGTGTGACTTTCGCTTTTTTTCTACTACATGAGCAAACCCTAGTTTCTAATCACAGAGTTTGCTTCTTTAAAACCCTGAAAGGATCTCAAGCACACTTCACTTGTTTTCTGAGTATTTTCAGATAACAAATACGCGGTTCGTGTGCCTGAAACTATGGGCGCTCCACTTTATTTGTTCGCTCGCATTTGAGTTAACAAGGATAAGCATTTCTTTTCATTGTTATATTTTCAGTTGGCACAAATGACAGCACCGAAAGCAAGCAAAGTCAGCTTGACAGAGCCTAACCATTCCTTCCGTACTCAAGTCTTTAAATGCGAAGCAATAAAAGGTAAATAAACTGGGGCCGAACTAACAAAACTTCTCCTTCGTATGTGTCTTTTCCATTGGCCGAAAAGCTTTGCTAATGATATGTGCATCGTCGTCTGCTGTCGCGTGGGCATTGTCGCCTGATCCATATGCTCGAGCGCAAGAGAGGGCGCCACTGCCTCAGCGCTTGCCGTGTGGCGACAGAGAGCGAACGGTGTGCGTTCACTATGGAAATGCTCTTTCTGCGATGAACGCTGAACTACCAGCTCGCGATGAATGAGAGCGTACCCGCGCCCGCGAGAGACAACGCCGACGCAGGCAGCGTCTGCGAGCGAGTTTCTCGAAAAAACCGATTGCTCGCGCTGCACAACCGTTCACCGCCCACCCCTTATATATAGCCACTGGCTCTTGACCTGAGATGTAGTGCCACTGGGAGATTTCTCCTGTGCGCAGTTGAAAAATAACGATTCGCAGCGTGCACGTTAAGTAAAAAAATCACAGCATATCCACGGGGTGAATCATGATGAGTGGGGCGAAGCTACGGAGGGAATCATCTGTAAACCGTGAAACTCTTCCGTGAAATGCGCCCAGTACATAATATAAAGAGCGTGAAACATCGTGTATATATTAAACATCAAACTTTTATTGTACTGTTGGTTTACGTGGTCCCTTCATTATCACTTGTGATCGGTGAAATGCAAGGAAGAAGTCCGCTCCCGAGCGAAAGAGCGCCAAGAGCGACCGCATTCCCCGCTCGCCCTGTGCGAATTAAAGGCAAGGCTAGAGGGAAGACAGGACGCGCGTTCCACGACGCGAGGTCGGTAGCATGCCCAACGAAAGCCAACGGAACGCGATCGTGCAAGTGCTCCGGCTTCGCATCGCCTCATGGTTCCATTTAGCGTCCCAAAACCAAACATATTGCTCAAGGTGTGCCTTGCGTTTTTCGTAGAAATAATTTCTTTATCATGTACATTAAGACGAAAAGTTGAAAGCTCACTAGAGTGTATCGCCCGCAAAGTATGTCTTTTAGTGTGATTTAACTCTCGTACGGCAGGGTCCTCGCGCCGTTGCCGGTCCACCTCGCCCGTTGACGATCGGGCGAGGTGGCTAAATACAACAACTACTACTACACTTTAAGAAAAACATCTGGCGTTCTTTCGTTCTGCTTTTACAAAACATCTGGCGTCTTTCGTTGGTTTATTTCATCAATCAACGGCGTTTTGAACAAAATTTTTATTGTTTAATCACGCACAGGAGAAATCTCACCAGGCACTACCTTGGAGGTAAACAATGGCTGCTAATGGCAATGAGAGACAGAAGAAGTCGGCTTTTAGCTAACACTTACACTTCTACTTCTACTAACGTTTCCTACTGGAACATGCCAATGGCTGCTAATGGGGAATGAGAGACAGAAGAATTCGGCTTTTAGTTAACGCGCACGCTGCGAATTTTTTATTGTTCAACAACGCACAGGAGAAAACTCCCACCGGCACCACCTTGGAGGTCAAAGCGTAAGACTTGTTACTCACTACTACGACCACGACGACTACGAGGGACGAACGGGTGCCGCCTTAAGGAGCTTCGCCCCTAAAACGGGCTGCGAGTCTCTGTGTCTAACCTCTCTTCTGTCTGTCAATGCCCTTTAGCAGTGATTTTGGTCTGGGAGACGCCGGTGCACACTGCATACTACGCCCCTCTACAAGTTTCGCATTAGTAGAGCTGAAACACCATTCCCTACATGCTTCGCCCCTGTCCAAATTTTTGTGAAATAAGGAAGCAGCCGCAATGCCATTTTTCTTCATTATGCGGAGAAACGCGGTAGCCGCTAAACACCTCTAAGGAATTATGTGCACTTTTTTCCTATGGAAATGTCACTGCAGCCGCTATTTTCTCCGCCACTTTCTTTACGACGGTCTGACAAGTTTTGTTGTCCAAAGGCTTCCCACGGGACGAGTGTAGATGCCCATCTTTCTTGCTGACACTGACGTGGAACACAGAACATAGCGGTCCGCTTCCCGCCTCGAACAAAACGCGCGTTGGGGTATATTAATGCGCCAAAGTGCAAGCTCTGAGGCACGCGTAACAACAGAAAAATAACGTAGAAGTGTATGACAGGTCATTCATGCGGGAAAGAAGTGCAAGCGACAAAAATTAACAGGAAAGGAAGTAGGGTTATCGGATAGTATGGAAGGCATTATTGTGATAGATGCGGTGTTTTGTTTGTAGATATTTTGCTATTCTTTGGCGCAGCGTGTGCGGGAGCCTTCAGGGGAAAACACAGAGGCAATTTGCGGTAAGGGAGTAATCATTACACAAGGAGAGCCGGTCAACTCAAGAAACAAAAGACGGTAGTGGTGGCAGTTGAGGGCGTTCAGGACACTGAGCCCTTGACGCGTGGCAAAGAAATCGTCAGGTCTCAGGGGAGTCGCACAAAAGGCCACGGCCACAGCCTTCACTTCCACCTCTGATTCTTTTTATTATTTGCAATTATAGAGAGCCGCAGTCTAGCGCCTTTCGTAGCACTTGTGTATGTCGCAGCCGTGCGCAGGGTTAGACTTTATTGCTGGAGGCCCCGTTTCCGATGAGTGCTAGTTGGCGCTTTCTGTTATTTGTACGACGTTCGTTATTTCACCAGTGGTGTCGCTAGCCTATGCTGCGTCCAACTTTTTGTTAGACCACGGCACCAGCCATGCTTCTATATTGTTCAGTCGTGTAATAAAACGGATGCGTCATGCCCCTCAAACGGTGCCTAAAGCAAGCACTGTTGTTCTATACAGCCGAATAACACGCTGCATTGGAACGAAGTTACCATTATATTATTAACAAATGTATCCAAACGTCTCGTTGATGCGCAAATCTTGCGCCTTTTCGACAATAATAAAAAACACAGAACCGTACAAGCGACTCAATGTACGTATCCAAGTAGCTGACATATACGTGAGCTTGTATGCCGTGTCATAATCGCGAGTACTTTGTGTCTTAATGAAGGTGGTGACTACAGTCGGGGAAGCTAGAATAAAGATTATTCAACAAGGCACTTTCATGCGTATATTGACCGCTGTATTATCGCACTCTCTTCTGAGAAGAAAGTTCTTGCTACCACGAATATTCTTTACACATGGCGCTCGAACGGCGTACGTTACACGCAAAATAGAGTTTGGCGTGCACACAACCAACATAGTGTTGCAGACAAACCTTTATTATCTTGCACATCGTACCGTACCATAGGCTTGCCAGCAAGCCATAAATTGAACACCGCTTGATGCTTTTTTTCGGCCAAAGATTGTATCACTCCAAAGATATTACAGCTGGCAACGTCAACGCTTTATTTCTTCTCCAGCTGCTACGTCATACTTGCGTGCGACGCTGGCACGCCTATGCGATTGCCGGACTTTTGCAGCTGAATTTAGAAGTCAAGGTGACGAAGAAAATTGATTTAAAAAAGTTATAGAGACAGGAATCCTCTATTTAGTTTTTATTGCAGAAACGATTTTGCTGCAGGATCCAAATTATTTGATGTAAATGACAGCAATTCACTGTTATGCAATTTTATAACATTCGAACAAATAAAAACCAAAATAAAGCACTCATACTTAAGTACGATGGTCTTGCAGAATGGTATAGAATATCCGCATCTTTAAAAAAATTCAGTTAGACGAACAAAACATAAATGTGAGGCAAAAGAAACTGTGATACGCAGTGAGGAAATGAAGATGGCTTTTAAGGGCTCGTTTTATTCTTTGTTAGACACAATATTAATCAGAACTAACAGACAATGATGCCAGAGAAAGTATAGAACATGTTATTTGCAAAAATTCGGATATAAATGGGAAGAAAGTAAAGTGGACGAAAAGATAACTTTCCGCCGGTAGGAACCGAACCTGCGACCTTCGAATTACGCGTCCGATGCTCTACCACTGAGCTACGGCGGCGGTCTTCCCCCCGTCCACTTTTTAGGGTATATATATATATATATATATATATATATATATATGCATTTAAACCTAGGAGTGTTAGTCAGCGTCGATCGCAGCCATGGCTGCGAGTGTGGAACACACTTTTTCTGTCTTTTGGCGTCACGTAGCACGTGTTCTTTTTACGAGCTGGCAGCTGACCAATCAGCCCTCGCATACTACCTGAAGGCATCAAGTCTGCCAGAACGAGACCCTTGCTATGAATGAAGGAAAGGGCTCGTTTTTTTCTTTGTTAGGTTCCTGCCGGCGGCAAGTTGGTTCCTGCCGGCGGCAAGTTATCTTTTCGTCCACTTTACTTTTTTCACATTGTTATCCCAATTATTACAAATGACATCTATGCTTTCCTTGGTGTCATTGTCTGTTAGTTCTCATTAATGCGGTGAAGAAATGATAGAGAAGGAAGAAGAGCCACATATGAGAGGAAGAATAGCAGGCAGGTATAAGCAGAAGAAAACAAAATGTAACAGTGCTTGCTGTTGGGACAATTCGTGCATGGTGAATGTGACACCTAGTGAAAGAGCAAGTAGGATTAGACTGTGTTTATTGGTGTTGAATTTATAATGATTATTGAAATCTCTGATCCAACGACACGAAGCGACTCTATCGATGTATCGATGGAAGTACAGCAGAACGAATAGGTTCTGCGGAAAACCCGCAACGCGGATAGATTAAACGTCTGTGGAAGTTACCCAGCGCTGGGAGAACAGTTTACGTTAGAAGGCACAAAGTGCGCACATGAGCGAAACATCGACTGAATTGTGCATAGAAAAAAAGCTCCTTACATTTCTTAATCGTAAGAGGGCGTACAATTTTCTCCATAAGGCGAATTCTGTAGATTTTTGAAGCAGCGGACTCGACATCTTACAAAATTTATGTCGCAACCGCAGTAGTCGTGATCATAAATGTCGGCGACTCATCCGAGGCACTTATCCGGCGACTTATCCGACGTCGAGGCACTTCGTAACTACTTGCGCACTCACGCTAGCTTTCTCTTCGTAGCCACAGCAAGTTGTCCGCGTGTTCATTAAAGTACGTGGCACGCGAGAGCCTAAGGTATTGAGCTGTTTAGCACACCTTCGATCGACAAATGCAAAAAAAGAAGTTCGACTCTATCCGATATTAACCCGATAGGGTTTTTGGATATTCTAATACAGACGTAGCTTGCTGACTTGCTAGTACCCTAACGTGGCAGCCACAATGATATCAGTGTACAACGTTTTCACCGTGACGTTGTTTCGATTTAGGACGATCATTGCGTTTCGCCCGATTACCATTGTTACTAATTTGTCGCTTGGATGCAGAGGGGTACAGTAAAAAGCTACATTTTTTTCTTCTGGTTGGAAAAAGACAGCGTGACAACCCATTGCATTGTGGCCGACCTTGCGGTAATGCTCGATATGCACTGTCAGTAGAATGAGCGCACACTTTCTGATGTTCAACTTTAATTCTGATATTTCTCTCCGACTTATCTCCGCTTCTGATTTCTTTCTGATTCATCTGTCTGATTCACTCATAATATCCTACCACTTCGGCTGAAAGAAAATCTTGAGGAAGCATTACGACACTTGCCCCTAGCAGGATGAAAACGAAAATCTGGCTAATAGTCAGCCTGATGCACAGTCAATGTCGTGCCAGGTCACAGTGAATGCACGCTGTAGCTTGCCATCAAACGGCGGTGTTAGGTATTTCAAGTGCATTAAAATCCTTCAAAACGGCACAAAACTAGTGAAAAAGAAAGAACCAATCAAACATGATATAAAAGAAAAACGCTGATGATCTGTTTAAACGTTATGGCCTGCTTTGTGCATTTCACAAGAAAACGTGCTCGTACGTGCACTCTGCAATCAATTCATAACATGACAGAGCGATATTCATTACTTAGTTCTCATCGAAGGGTCAACAACCTTGCATGCGACAGTTGATGACGCTTCGTCTTCTTGCAGACCGGTGTTCCTGTCATTTAATTCCTGGGTAATTATCTTTTGCCGTTTCTAACGGAACTTGGTAAAGCTTGTTGTTGACCTAGTTTGTACATGCTTATTGAAATCAAGAAGACGCGTAACCATCAAGGAAGCACTCGAGACTCCCTTTCACGGATCTGTCTCGGGTCCTTCGTTGATGGTTACACGTCTTCCTTGTATTTCAGCAAGTTTATAAGGGATCGGCAGCTTTCAACCACCCACTCATTACACAATTCGCATGGTGCGACGCCTGGTGCGATTCTGAAATATAGAGCTTTTTGTTCCACGAGTATCTTTCAACACATGGTAACCGCATGTGGGGCGTCACGAAAAAAAAAAAAACAGGTCTTTGCGGAGCACGAAACACAGTCGCAGTAAAGGCTGGAAGAGCGGCCTTTCTAGACCCCGTTGTAAACTCTCTTTGGGTAACTACTACAAGTGCACTTGCAAGGTAACCACTACGCCATAATTCATCATAAAATCTCTGATGTAGGGAAACAGCCGCTATCACATTATTCGTCATTTTGCGGAGGAGCGAGGTACCGCTACACATCTGTAAGGCATTATGTGCACTTTGTTGATGCAGTGGTTTATTACGATGAATACTTATGGATGAGCTCTTTGTAATCGGTTGGCAGCTTTAAATGACCCACTCGTTCAGCAGTTCGCGTTGTGTGACGCATGGTTGTTATTTTGCTTGTCTACTGCGCTATATGACAACTGTTAACTTGTTTGCTTGAGCGACATGGCGTCAGTATAAGGGCTTTTTTGTGAAGGGGCTTCATGAACCGGCATGGCTCTGTGGTAGAAAACTCGACTTCCACGCAGTGGGCCCGGGTTCAAATCCTATCTCATCCTGTGTATTTTTTTCGCATTTCGCGCGATAGCGGTTATCGCCACCGGCGGTGGCGGCGGCGGACGACTACGCCACCAAAATCGGCTGTGGTTGTGATCTCACGACAGTTTCCTTTGTAAAAATGCTTCAGACGAGTGGCGCCTTCGTATCTCATGCTGTTGCCTTTCAACACACCTATTAATAAAATAAAAAGAACCATATACGACGAAGACAGTAATCTGAGGGCCGTGTAGCTTGTTTGAGAACACTGCTCTGTGCTATTTTGTGTATGTGGTGTATATGTGATCATTGTATATACCATAGTCATCACCCAACACCTGGAGCCAGGCGACAAACCAGGCTAACCTCTCCGGGAATTTCATTAAAGAATATTATCTCCACATCTATGCTATTCGGGCCCCGGGGTATCTCAACGTACACGTAATCGTAAGCATATCGGTTTTCATTGCAGTTCGCCTCCATGGAAACGCTGCCGCCGTGGCCGGGAACTGAACCGGCACCCTCGACTTTAACAGCACAGCAACCGCAAGCTGAACAGTTGCCAATAAAGCGAACAGCTTATTCAGAGAGGGGCCCGTGTTGACGCGCTGTACGATTTCGTTCATTCAGTTTTCCGTAGTACACATCGCGTGTGGCGATATCACGGATGCATACAAGTGTCCTCCGTTTAGGGCCTCGACGTGACCAGCGGTAAATGTTTCAGGATTTGAGTTCTCGCGTTGAAGTGTGCGTCTATACATGAAATGCTAATGTGCGCCTATACACGAAGCAGCTTATGCGGATTTTTACGCGGGATTTTACAGCGACGGGACACACATGAGCTGCCGTTAGCGACGACCTCACTGCCGTTACTCCGAGACCGGTACGACCGCATTGCAAGTACGTTCGTAAAATAAAAACCGACGAATTCGGATAGGGCACACGGGCTTGCTAGGAGACATTATAGGATGCTTCGCGTTTCGAAGACCACGTTGAAAAAGAAGCTTAGCGCACGTACTGCAAGTTTGCATTCACGGTACGTGTTTTACGGGTGTACCGGACACACTGACGCTGATGAAAACAATGACCTCCTTTTGATTCCGGACAGATGCGGCCACGTGCTGATGGTGGCCGGAGATTTTTAGAAAATAACAATTTTGCGTCGTGCCGTGGAGAAGCGGTAAAAAATTAGACATGCCTCCTGAATTCTAATATCATCCCACACCCCCTCTATTAGCATCAATGTTTATGAGCGAGGTTATGCTCAAATTATGTATATATATATTTTTTTCCGACCATGTAGACATATAAATCGAACTTCCCCGGTTAGTGTCTCAAGCACTCTTTTATTTCACGTCGACAAAGTGTGGATGGAAGTCGGAGTTCCAGCGTAGGGTTTATTTGGTGGAGTCTCGTACGTCTTATACTTGGCATGTTCCACTCCGCCAAACAGAGGCTACGTGCCAGGTGACGAAGCTGCCTTGCAGCGTCTGTCCTAGGGCTTCGCTTCTTTGTCGGCTTTGGTTAGGAGTTGCCTTCACGAAGGCATACACAACATTAACTGGAGCGACAGACAGTGCAGCATGCGAGGTCTGCAGTACTGAGGAAGACATTGATCATCTGCTATGCCGCTGCCCTCGATTTGCCTCTGAAAGACGAACTCTTTCTGATGCAATGCGACGATTGGACGATCGACCGCTCTCAGTGCAGATGCTGCTGGAGCACCGTCCCCATCGCTCGGCGGCCCACAAGGCAGTTAAAGCCCTTTTGTGCTTCTTAAGGACTACGGGCCTTTGTGAATGCCTATGACGGTTGTACAGTGCCACCACCACATACGTGTAAGCTCAATTATTGATCATTTCCTTTTTTTCCTCGCTCCTCCCCTCTCTCTCTTTGTCTCTCCCATTTTTCCACTCCCCTTCCCTTTCCCACGGCGTAGGGGAGCCAACCGGACTGCTGTCTCGTTAACCTCCCTGCCTTGTCCCTTTTGTGTTCCTTCCTTCCTTTTTTATTTGTTCTATCTCGATTCTAACATAAATTGTGTTAGGCGAAGTTGTACTCAGATACGTTAGGGATGAAACTGGTTAGGAATGAACTGACGGTTGGCGCAAAGAACCAGACAGACAACACGCTTTATTGACGGTTCTGAGAAAACCCGATGACCCTCTTTTCATGTAGGTGATGAAGCCGCGGGCCGTTACCATGCTGGAACGGGAAGGCCAAGCGTCACAGCCGTATTCTGGGCTCTTTGGACAGCCCGTACTTCACGCGAAAGCTCGAAGCTGCGTAGCGCAGAGCTCCACTCTTCTTCGCTGCAGCTATTTGGGCCTTTCTGTAACGAGGAACATTCCCCGGAGCATGTTTCCTAAATTACTTCTGTGTCCACAGCTCGTGCATTCCGGGCTATTCCGTATGAATTTATGGAGTGAAAAAAAGTCAAGATTGGATACGAGCCTGTCTGAAGCATGCGCAGAGCGATAGCGTGTGGTCTCTTCAGTTTACCATGGGGGAGGGGTGGGGTGTACACTCTACTTTGAAGGTAGCAACGCTTAGTTACCTCGTTAAATGTGTAAAGAATGCCTTGGAAGTCGACAAGTCTAGGTTGAATAAGACCTCGACTCGCACTCCCGTCGGCGGGGTGGGTTAGAGCGCGCGCGCTTGGACGTGTGTGATGTCGTTGAGGCTGTGGAAAGAATCGAGCTGGGAGTCAAGATGTACCGGTAACCACGTGATAGTATGTGGGCGCATTACTCTTCCGTCGAGAATTCTGTTTCCCTCTTCGGTGACGGAGACAGAGGCGAGTGCTCTGATCATCGCCTTCGAGTCAATGAAGATGTTTCTCGCTTCATCCAGGAGTGCCAAAGCGATCACTGCCTGCTCCGACTTAACTGCTATGGGGCCGCTGATGGAGGCCGCGCTAGTGACCCGTGCTTCGTGACTGACTACCGCTGCGACGAAGCCCAATGTGCGTCCACTGACCCGGGTCAACGAAGATGAGCGTGTAAGGCGATTCCCTGATCACCCGGAGCAGTGCCATTGCCCGAGCTGTGTGTCTGGCCGCACTGGCGTGCGGTTGTACGTGTTTGGCAAAAGGAGCAACAAAGATTTTAGATGCGAAGCATCTTATAGCGGAGTTCAAACCGGTGGTGGTGGTGGTGTGCGGCGTGACCACCCTTACCGCGCATGCGCATACCCTCTCCACACACCTCCTCTTCAGTCCCCCTCACCAGACCCCTCTCCACTACCCCTCTCCCATTTATCCCTCTCCGCTCCCCTTCTCCGCTGCCCCTCTCCCTTTCTGCCTCTCAAATTTCCCTCTCTCCTCCCCCCTCCCCTTTCCCCCTCTCCACCTTCTCTCTCCCTTTCCCCCCTATCCACAACCCCTCTCCACTCTCTTCCTCTGAAACGCTGGCTAGACATGTCAAAATTCTCTCCTGCTCAACGCCGCGATGAGCACCAGCGCATGCGCGTCCCCTGCCCTTCTCCCTCCTCTCCTACGCTGCCCCCCTCTCGCGCGCCTGTCGACCGCGTTCCCCGCTCGCCCTGTGAGAATTAACGGCCAATCAAGAGGCAAGACAAGACGCGCGTAGAGTTCCTCTTTGCGTTTCACGACGTGAGGTCGGTAGCACGCCCAACGAACGCCAACGGAACGCGATCGTGCAAGTGATCCGGCTTCGCATCGCCTCATGGTCCCCTTTAGCGAGAAATGGTGTAATTTTTCCCGTTAGGCGAGCCGACGTTGCAACATTTACGTTCCTCCACTATGTTGGAGCCGACTTCCAAGACCGCGAGTATCTCACACCCCGCAAGGCTGCTGGAGAGACGTGATGAGTCATTTCCTGAGCTTCGATAGTTTGTCCTGGTGTTCTCTGAACACCCAGCTGGAGAAGGTGTTCCGTGCTGACATTTACCGGAAGTGCTAGAGCTTCCATGATGCTCTTACGGATTAGCGTATCGAAATTATTGTTTTCGGACGCGTAACTACGTGTGCAGTGCTGAAGACGTCGTTCGTGGGGAATGCCGCGATGAGTATAAGAAGCTTATCCTCATTCAGACCTGTCCTATTGCTGGACATTCTATTTATTGGGCCGATAATCGACTGTGTATTGGTCACTATTTTACTGACCGTGGTGACGTTACCTGCGCGAGACTCAATGAACATTCTGAGTACCAAAAGATAGACGTTCCCAGCTGATGTTATTTAAGATTGGAGCTTGGCATGTTGCCTAATCGACAGTG
Source organism: Rhipicephalus sanguineus (assembly GCF_013339695.2). Lineage (NCBI taxonomy): Eukaryota > Metazoa > Arthropoda > Arachnida > Ixodida > Ixodidae > Rhipicephalus > Rhipicephalus sanguineus. The sequence continues at coordinate 92,814,147 of NC_051181.1, forward strand.
TCGCCAGTCTGTCGTCTGTAAGAAGAACCAATAGTTTCCTGCGGAACAAAAGGAAATTGTCTAAGAAAGTCTCAAGAACTGTAACGTTCGGCATCTCCGTTAATCGCCTTAGTTTCAGTTGTTTTACCTGTATTGTGCATTTTCCGTTATTTCACCTGGTCTTTCATGCGCGTGTAACTATCTAGGTTTGTAAAAATTGTCCTTAATGAGGGCTTTTGCTGCGAACACTCTGCTGCTCGATGGTTTTACGGAGTATGGGTGTACTAACATACCTCGTTTTTAATTAAACCGTTTATTCACATTCACCGCTCGTCGCTCGGGCAGCGATTTTCTTTCTTGCAGAGTACCCAGGATTTTATTTCGGAGGGTAGTAAGGGCGTCTGACTGTCGCATATGTCATGTAAGTGTGCGTGCGTATCTATGTATACAAATAGAACATTTTCCGGAAGGTTGCAGCATCTCACCACTGTATATGTGATGTATGTGTGCGTGCGTATCTACATCTACAAACTGAACATTTTCCAGAGGGGTGCAGCCTCCACCCCAGCCCCCAACCTCCACATTCCTTCTGGCGGCGCCCTTTCTATTCTTCACCACGTGTCGTCTTTCCTGTTTTTTTCCAGTATGATTTCCTCATGGTATCCCAAGATTGCGTAATTTTGGCAGATAAATGCATAGAAATGATTATTCAGACTACTGAGCACCTCTACGTGGATCCTTCAGATACTGCACTCCGGTGCTGCGCGTTAACAATCTTGAGTTTGTAGGAAGTGGTGTATTAAAGCTAGCTTTAATTCCGAGTAGTACTTGTGTCACCTCTTGGTTCCACGTTTGCGTCCATGGAACACATGGCCAAAGTGGGCCGAAAAAAGTACTGCCATGGGGTGGTGGCTACAAAGGAGGCTAATCATTGTCATGCGAAAACTACATGTGTTTCGCCTCCAGTTATTTCCAGGCGACTGTTCCTATTTTTAGATGAGGAGAAAGGAGAAAAGGCATTTTCGCAGAGAAAACACGTCCACACCCTCGCACGCTTTTAATTTTTATTCAAGAACCTATGTTTCTTCACCACTGTTCCCGCATTCTTTGAAGCCCTGTGGCCATTAACCCCATTTTCGCTTCCCGATTTCTTTGAACCTTGGTCTATTACTTTTCCGCTTCCAAGAACCTCCTTCTCGGCATTTTACTTCACAAAGAAGTCACGGACACTACCTCCTATTTCAAGCTTTCTCGTGGCATTGCATCTCACTGCATCTTTCAGAGCGATACACAAGCCTTCACGCTCCTACGAGCAAGTATGTCCGACGTCGCCACTACGCAAGTCATGCGCGAAGATTTAGAAAAAGGACAATGGCATTGATGAAGGAAGGCAGGGAGAGAGGTACTTATTACAGACTCTACGGGCACGAAAGCGAGCATGGCCTGGACGAAGCAGGTTCGGTTGGCGGAAGCATTGACTATTCATGCGAGCACGGTGTGACCTCATGCGGTCTAAATTCTGAACCGGTAGCTGTGTCTCTCGTAAGATACTCATTGACCCGGAAGCGGGAAGTTGGCCATGACACGTAGGGTCTGCTTGAGAGAGAATGGCTGGAATTTCACAAAAACGCCGCGATGGCGAGAGGAAGAAGTTTGTTGTCGAAGAAATATTTCCTTCAGAAGACGATGGAGCATGTGCGACAGATAAGACTAAATCCTGTAAGCGTACTGGAACATAGTTTTCGTGCGGCTGAAATTGACGGAAACAAGCCACAACACCGAGGAGGCTTCACTGAACCTGTGTTCTGTGAACCTGTGAACCTTCACTGAACCTGTGTTTTTTTGCGCTGCACAGCCTTTGTACTGAAGAAATGCCTTCGAGAGAGTGAACCCGCGTAAGAATGTCATGGCGATTGATGTTTCGCATGCTGCCGCTCTGAACGTACTACGCAACGTCACAGAGCTGGATGGAATAAACGTCCGCTCCTACATCCCTGTGGGCTCCAACGTCGTCGCCGGCGTCATCTACGACGTTGACGCTACCATACCCAGCTCCGACTTGTCTGCCCTTGTCAAGCCAGCTAATGAAGCTAGCGTTATCGCTAAGGTTACCCGTTTGGGTACCTCACGCTGCGTGAAAATAGATTTTCAAGGCAACTCTCTACCTTCGTACGTAAAGGTGGGTCACTTCCGACACCCTGTGAGACCGTTTGTGCCGAAGCCACTACAATGTCACAACTGCATGAAGCTAGGTCACGTGAGAGGCGTATGCGAAAATGAGCGAGTATGTTCTCGCTGCGCTGAAACCCATTCTGCGGACACTTGTACAGTCAACGTTCTCAAGTGTTCGAATTGTAATGGACCTCACGAAGCTTCCTCAAAACAGTGCCCAAAAATGAAAAGAGAAATTGCTGTATTGAAACAAATGGCAAGGAACCATACATCGCATCGCGAGGCTGCCGAAACAGTCAGAAAGCGGCGAAATCGGCGCCGACGTGCATCCAAGAAAACCAATGCTTGTGCATCTGCAGCGCCCCTTGAACGCCCTGCTTCACCAACTCCCTTGTCATGCGGACCCTTCGTGGCCGGCAAAACGCGCAGTTTCTCGAGATTCCACTTGGCCTCCATTGCCGAAGCCACAGTCACAGAGATCGTCGACGGCCGGTGCAAAGCAGAACAACAAGGAAGGCATGGACACAACTGATGCAGCTTGGCCTACGTTGCCGAAGTCGCAGCGACATGCAGATTCACACTGCACATCGGCAACAGTGCGCACTGAATCTCCGACTGACCAGTTGCCTGAAGAAGACAAACCAACCATCATCGTGCTTCAGTCATTGTTGGACACACTTCGCGTGTTCGTCGGCAAGCTGAAATCCCCCTACGCTCAGTCCGTACAACAAGTACTGGATGTTCTGTGTCCAGTACTTGCAAGCCTTCAGTAGGCACCATGACACGACTCTCTAAAGCGGAACGTAAATGCCTGAGGTCCTGAGTCCAGTACCATGGAACGCAGCCGTGTTCTTTAAGCTCGCGTGCATTGTTTCTTTTTTTTGTATGCTCCCTTCTTTCTATCTCCCTTCTTTCTCTCCCTTAATCCCCATCCCCCAGCGTAGGATAGCAAACCGGACGCGCGTCTGGTTAATCTTCCTGCCTTTCCTTCCTCTTTCTTCTCTCCTTCGAGAGACTTTTCTGTGTAAAAAAAAGTGCTCATTCTAACTAAGGCTATCTAATGATCTGAATCGTTCTTAAACCAACAATTTTTCACATGTGTCCTTCTCTTGAATTCTCTGCCGTAGCGGATCTATCAAGACTTATATGTCCAACAAAACAACTTTGAGAAGATACTGTCACGTAATCGTGACGTCGACGAAGACCGCAGGTGATGTGTCCAAGATGAAACTCTTTATTTGGCCGAACTTGTGGCCGGGAAACGGAAAGTTAACTTACAGCAATACACACGGTATGCACTGATAGCGGCGAACAGGGCGTCGACAGTCGATCAACTGACAAGCGGCCAAGCGCGTCGGCTTTTATACAGGCGCTAGCGAACTTTCCAGCGATATCGCTGGTGGCGGCGTTATCTCTCGACAAAACTGGAACATTCGCAAAACATTCGCAATCTTAACAAAACCATCTACTACAATCGCGACGCTTCTCGAGCACTGCTTTGCGGACAGCGTCGAACGCTGATAACCGTCCTTGCTGGTCAAACCCGAAAAAGCATCGTCCCGATGCTTGTGAAAGAACATAAAAGAGAAAAAAAAACAAGTGCATACACAAATAAATTACAATAACAAAGGAAAATGACGCAAGACGATGTTCTGCACGAAGAACTTGTCTACCTCGGCGGCACTGCCTTTGGACAAGGCCTTTGTCTCGGCGTAGCGGGTGAGGTAGTCAGTTGCTACGACGATCCACTTGTTGCCGGAAGTCGACGTCGGGAACGGCCCCAGTGGGTCCGTCCCGATTTGCTGGAACGGCCGGTCAGGTGGTTCGATTGGCTGCAGAAGTCCCGCTGGCCTAGTCTGCGGTGTGTTCCGTCGCTGGCAATCTCGGCAGGTCTTAACGTAGTGGGCGACGTCGGCAAGAAGGCGTGGCCAGTACTATTTTTCTTGTATCCTCGCGAGCGTGCGGGAAAAGCCGAGGTGGCCAGCTGTCGGGTCGTCGTGCAGGACCTGCAGAACTTCTGGTCGCAGTGCCGAAGGTACTAAGGTAAGGTAGTTGGCCCGGGAGGGAGAGAAGTTTTTCTTTACGAAGACGTCGTTTTTCAAGAAAAATGACACCAATACCCGCCTGAATACTTTCTGAACAACGGCGGTCCTGCCCTTGAGGTAGTCCACAAGGCCCCTGAGTTCCGGGTCGGCTTGCTGTCGTTCAGCGAAGTGGTCGGCACTTATGGTTCCCAAGAAGCAGTCATCATAGTGGTCGTTCTGCGGCGGTGCGTCGACGGGGGCATGATACAGGCAGTCGGCGTCGGAGTGTTTTCTTCAGGACTTGTAAACGACGGTAATGTCGAATTCTTGAAGTCTTAGGCTCCATCGTGTGAGGCGACATGAATGGTCCTTCAGGTTGGCTAGCCAACACAAGGCGTGGTGGTCGCTCACAACTTTGAAGGGCCCGCCGTACAGGTATGGGTGAAACTTGGACGTAGCCCAGATGATGGCCAGGCACTCCTTTTCTGTTGTGGAGTAGTTGATTTCTGCCTTTGATAGCGACCGGCTAGCATAACTGATGACCCTTTCGAATCCGTCGGTCTTTTGCACAAGGACGGCGCCGAGTCCTACGCTGCTTGCGTCGGTGTGGATTTCCGTATCGGCGTATTCGTCGAAATGCGCAAGTATGGGAGGCGTCTGCAGGCGTCGTTTCAGTTCTTGAAATGCCTAGACCCGCGCTGTTCCCCACTTGAACTCCACGTCGTTCTTTGTGAGGGGAGTTAGTGGCTCGGCGATCCGTGAAAATTCCTTGACGAAGCGTCTGTAATAGGCGCACAAGCCGATAAATCGGCGTACGGCCTTCTTGTCGGTGGGCGGCGGGAAGGCAACGATGGCAGCTGTATTGCGCCGGTCGGGGCGAACTCCAGATTTGCTAATGACATGGCCCAAGAACAGGAGCTCCTCGTACGCGAAACGGCACTTTTCTGGCTTCAGGGTGAGTCTGGAGGTGTTGATTGCTTGAAGTACAGCGTCAAGGCGCCGGAGGTGTTCGTCGAAGTTTCAGGCAAACGCAACGACGTCGTCCAAGTACACAAGGCACGTCTGCCACTTCAAGCCGGCCACCACTTTAGCTATAACGCGTTGGAAAGTCGCAGGTGTCGAGCACAGACCAAAAGGCATGACCTTGAACTCGAACAGGCCATCCGGTGTTATAAAGACAGTCTTTTGTCGGTGTCTCTCGTCGATTTCGATTTGCTAGTAGCCGGTTTTGAGGTCCATCGACGAAAAGTACGTCGCGTTGTGGAGTCGATCCAGGGCGTCGTCTATCCGAGGGAGCGGGTACACGTCCTTCTTGGTGATTTTGTTCAGGCGACGATAATCGACGCAGAAACGTAGGGTCCCATCCTTCTTCTTCACTAACACTACGGGAGACGCCCTTGGGCTGTTGGACGGCTGGATGATGTCGTTGCGTAGCATTTCGTCGACTTGTTCCTAACGGCCTCCCGTTCTCACGTCGAAACCCGGTAGGGACTCTGATGGAGTGGTCGAGTATTTTCTTCTGTTATAATGCGGTGCTTAGCAAGGGGCGTTTCTCGGACCCGCGATGACGATGAGAAACAGTCCTTGTATTTTTGCAGAAGGCAGAATCTGAAAAGGCAAACGCATCGCTGACGGCCAAGATATCATCGATGTATGCAGTCGTCGTGCCCCTGCTCAGGTGTCTGTATTCTTGGCTGAAGTGCATTAGCATCACGCTTCCTTTTCCTTCATGCAACCGAGCAATGCCCCTTGCGACGAAAATGTCACGGTCTAGCAGCAAACGCTGATCGCTCTCGATGACACCCTCGATGTCTTCAGGTTTGTCGGTGCTGACGGGAATTATGACGCTGGAGCGAGGCAGGATGGTAACTTGATCCTCGAGCACGTTTAGGGCATGTTGGCATGGATTCGTATCCGGTGGTGTCGTTTTGTCCGATGATAGGGTTATCGACTTGGTTCTAAAGTCGATGACGGTGCCGTGATGGTTTAAGAAGTCCATGCAAAGTATGACGTCCCTGGAACAGTGTTGCAAGCTTACGAAACGCGCAGGATACGTGCGATTATTGATTATGATTCTTGCTGTGCATACTCCAGACGGTGTTATTAGATGGCCTTCAGCGGTACGGATTTCGGGGCCTTCCCAAGCAGTCTTAACTTTCTTCACCTTCATGGCGAAAGGCGCACTGATGATGCAATAGTCGGCTCCAGTATCGACGAGAGCGGTGACGTTGTGGCCGTCACTGAGAACGCCGAGGTCGCTAGTTCATCGTCTTGAGTTGCGGTTGGGTCGCGGCATCGGGTCACGGCTGCGTCGGTTTCTTCCGCTGCGTCCGTGTTGCGTCGTCGGGTCTTCTTCGGTCCGCGAGATTTCGTCGTCAGGGGGCTGTCTGGTTCCCGTCGTGCCAGGCTCAAGACGCCTCGTTCGCAGACATCGTCCGACAAGAAATCCAGCAGTCGCTGGGCGTCCCTGAGTCAGCGCCGCCGCAGCTGCAAGCAATCAGCTGTGCTGCAGCATGGACGGTTATCAACGTTCGACGCTGTCCGCGAAGCAGTGTTCGAGAAGCTTCGCGATTGTAGTAGATGGTTTTGTTAAGATTGCGCGCCGCACGCGAATGTTCCAGTTTTGTAGAGAGATAACGCCGCCACCAGCGATATCGCTGGAAAGTTCGATAGCGCCTGTACAAAAGCCGACGCGCTAGAACGCTTGTCAGTTGATCGTCGGTCGACGCCCTGTTCGCCGCTATTAGTGCATACCGTGTGTATTGCTGTAAGTTAACTTTCCGTTTCCCGGTCACAAGTTCGGCCAAATAAAGTTTCATTTTGGACGCGTCGCCTCCGGTCTACGTCGACGTCACGACACGTGATATCTGCAGATATCATGTGGTCGCATGCGCGACGCTACACATGGCTATGCTACGCTTTACCCTCCTCCTGTACTCCTCCTCACTCTCACTTCCCTTTTCCGCCCCTTTGCCACACATGGCTATGCCATACGTGGTTTTCTCTGCGTGAAGCCAAACGGCGACACAGGATGGAACCATACGGCAAGTGCATACTTCCTTCCTCCTCCCCCTCCTTTCCTCGTTTTCCTCCTCCTCATCCCACATTGATGCTTCTCAGACTCACTTTCTTTTCCGGCCCCCTTGATATTATATATATATATATATATATATATATATATATATATATATATATATATATATATATATATATATATATATATATATATATATATATATATATATGCTATAGATGGCTATGATATACATGGTTTAGCTTGCGTTACGCGAAGCAGCATGAGACGAAGACGACAGCATACGAATATATACGATGACAGCATACGACAGCCCGAGCCTCTATGTGCTCCGCACTTAAAACTTGGAGGTCATTTGAGCCTCGCCTTCAAGAGTACAACGCGATAGCGTAATCGGACCCTGTGGGCATCGCCTTCACGGTTACTAGTCTGGCTTTGGTTCTTGATGGATGCCACAACCGTGTTTCAAGTAAACAAATGTATGTGCACAAAGCATTGGCCATTTCAAAATCACCGTTGTCCGTGACCGAGAATTTGGGAAAGATGGCAGTGAGAGAAATAATTAAAAACATCGTCGGTGCGACTGAAAATTGAACCCAAGCGTTTTGCGTGTCAAGCAGCTGTTCTGCCACAGAACCACACCATTGCATGAAACTGCTTCGGTAAAAAGAAATTATATGAATTGTCATGTAGTTAAAAGAGTCTCCTTAACTCATCTAATGTTGCGTGGCGAAAGCGAAGAATAACATCAGGTGTCAAAGGTCGTGAATTGTGCGAAGAATGGTTGGCCTAAAGGCCCATAAATTACAAAGTACACAGGCATAAATAACCACCATCATCAACAACAGCATCAACAATGCGTGCAGCTGCGAAAGGGCCTGTGTTGCTTAACGGACCCGTAAGGGGTACCTCGCCAAATAGCAAAAGAAATAATTATGTCGCAGTGGGCACTTCGCAACTGTACTTGCAGTAGACATTGTAGGAGAGTTTGAAAGGGCCGATTTGGAGAGACACAGATGTTCGTTTCCTCGCGGCACCATTGAGGTGTCCACTCAGAAGCGAACCAAGGCCAGCGATATAGAAGGCAATTTGAACAGTGTCTGATTACGCTATCGCGTTTTGCTCTTGAAGCGTCCACCGTCCTCAAGCGTCCACCAAGTTTTTTTTACTCTGTTAGATCGTTTCATGCGCAGTGTTACCGGCTGTTTAAGCACTGGGCAACCTCCCCGCCTTAACATCTTTTACTTTTCCGCCTCCTTCCCAATGTTATTCTCGGCATCTTCGTGGCTGCTTGTTTTCTTTATTACAAATTTGTTTCACAGCTTTGCTTGTATAGTTTAAGATGTCAAGCAAGTATTCCGATATTAACTTGCTTTTACTACAGGCAAAATGATATAGAGCCTGCAAAAGGTCTCTGCCGTTAATTCACATGACTGTATGGCCATGACAGTCTCTTCTAACGCGTGAGGTTTAGATCCGGTGCTTTCTATGCGCAGTAGCGACTAATCATAGAAGTAGCAGCGCCTACAAACAGCGCCTTAGCGTTCTTCTGAATAGCCTTTCATGAAATAAGACAGATATTCCCGATGTACGTCGTTAGGTTATGACAGAAATCGTTGACCAGTCAACGATTTCTGTTTTCCTTTTATTTCCTTTTCTTATAGTGTATACATATCGTCACACAACAAGTGTTGCTTGCAGATTTAGAGCTTTTTTACCGGTTCTTCCACCGAGCTGCGATCGTTCACATTTTTTACAGCGTAACAGCGACTTTCTCGCCCGAAATGCTGAGTGATGCAGTGGCAAACAGGGGCAATCGTGAAAAAACCTAAAATTTTATTATGTATCACCGTAGCTTCCGGCTTTCGATTGCGGCAACAGTTGAATCAAGGTTACTGTTCCAAAACGCATGAAAAATGCACATGACGAGTGATCTACGTAAAAAATATAAACCTGACAATAAATGTAAAGATGCGAGAAGTAACGCAAATTGAAAGTCATTCGTAACCAACAGAATGCTTCTGCTGCGGTGCACATTATTTATTGGACGAATGCACCAAGAAAATTTGTGGTTATGAGCCCAGAATGTTAGCAAGAGGCCGTGAAAGGAAACATTGCCCCTGTTATCTGCTTTCCCAGACGAATCGGTGGTGTCAGTAACGTCGTGAATCTCTCCAATGCGACTACGGCTCGTAGACAACATTATAGTTCGTTGTTCACTGTCGCTGCCGGAAGCGTCCGACTGTTTGTCAAAAGAAAGCGAAAGATATATGGGCGGCAGAGAAGGCCGTGACGGCTCATCCGGATGGAGCAGAGGTCAGATGTCTATGTTCATAAACATACTTCCCTCTAAGGAAGGTTTCGGAAGATTGAGCTGTTGCTGACACTTATATTAGTCAGTAGCGTATAGATTTGTATGGTACTTAACCTCGACCAGCCGGAAATTACTGTGCGTCTTCATCTCGTGTGTTTTGGAAAGGAACATGAGAGCTAGTGTCAGAGGCCTAGGAGGTGCAATATCAATAGCTATTAGGCGTTGACTGTATGCATTTGTTGAAAAGACAGTTTTAAGCTTTCGATATGAAGCATCTCGAATACTGGGGCCTTCCTGCACATTTTACAGAACCTTACCACTTGAGTGGAGCAAAGCGTCTGCTTTCTACGTAAAGAACTGTATACAGAGCGAAACGCAGATATTGTGCTGAATGAATGATAGAGCGAAGTTACTAGGGCTTTAAGTCAGGACCCAATATATAGCTCGAAAGCAGTAAGTACACTGTGCGCTTGAAAAGTGGTAGGGAAAGGTCACTTCAATAGGTGAATGCAGCATTTTTAAAACTAGGCCCGCAAAGATAGATTCACATGTGATAGCAGCAGAAACATGTGGATAAAGGAGACTGTGGCCAATATAACTATAGTTAACTGGTCTTGCTTGAAATAACAGCTTTGCTGAATTTTAGGAGGTGTATTGGAAGTGTCGTGCTTTCGTTTCACCGTGGGCCAGCCTACGTGTACAGTTTGGTTCGAGTTGCTTGAACGTCATCAAATATGCCAGAGAAGATTGGCACATTAAGATTGAGATAGGTACGAATCTTATATTTGCCAACATGAGTGATCCAGTGACTAACTTTGTTTGAAATTTGTAAAGATTTCTTGACACACAAATTATATACACTGTAAATGTTTGCACGCTTCAAGTATTCGTATATTCGCCCTCTTAGCTACGGCACTGAGATGGTGCAAAAATTGCAGCCACCACTGCCTTGAACCTCCACGGCCATAGCACTACCGTTACATTGTTCGGCGCACCGGCAGCAATTTTCAAAAATTGAGAATGTCATCATAACATGAGTAAAGCTACTGTAAAAGCTTAGGCAGAGTTCGTCATTTAAATTGTTCTTTTTTTTTCAACAGCATCACCAACGGCACAGCTGTTGTAGCGACAAAGACGAGGAAAACAATGAAAAACATTCATCCGCATATCTCTGTCCTTATGTTACCTTAGGCGAGACGCTCACGAAAACTCTTATCTCGGTGCCTTTTTTCTGCTCTTCTCATCTGATTGCTACTCCCTTCTTCCCAATATTTTGAGAACGCTCTTTTTCATTATTATGCCTTACAGCCATTCAGCTACCTTGAAATTTTTGCCAACAGTCTTTATTTCGTGATTGCCGCGATCAATTTCGGGACAGACGCTTAGGTTAATGAACTCACATTTTATTGCGACAGCAATTATATGGACACTCTTGGCGGATTTTTGCCGTCACGGTCATTTCCCGGATACGTATATGTAGGTATATATATCAAAAAGGCTCAAAGGAAATAAAGCAGAAGAAAACAATTCTGTAGTACTCGGCCGGGGATTCGAACGAGCGACCCCTCGATCCCCAACAACTCAACCACACGCTATGCATGTGCCGGCAACATAACGACGAACTATTTATGTTCACCATTTACCGCGGGTGGTAAGCAGATCTCGGAGGAGCTTGAGTGGTTTTCTATCAGGCAACGCTCCTACATTCTCTTTCAGCTTAAAACTGCCATTGAGACGCGCTCGACAAAGTGGCCTCTTTCTGTACCCACTCGTGATGTGGAAAGCAAATGAAAAAAAAAAAAAAAACACCGGTCACACCTTGCATCAGACACCCCCGTGTGGCAGGACATGCAGAGGGGTCACTCCACGCGCCGCAGTTCCAAAGAAAAAACATTTCTAAGAACATCTGATTCTCCATTGTCGACACGCGGTCTTGGCCAATCGCCCAAACTGGGTATGTGCCATAATTTTCAGGAAACAGCAAACAAACAAATATTGTCGACACTTGCAGTGCGTTGCTCAGGCAAAAGACGTAACGACTGTGCCATTTGTTAGTTCACGCTTGCCCTGTGCATGCCTGTGCGCTCATTTTGGGCGCCTTTCTTTGTGCTTCAGCAGTGCGCTGCAAGTATAGAGCTGCTTGTCGTTCTTCGTGTGACATTCCAATTTCTTGCTGTCGCATTCATTGCTTCGCATTGGCTGTGAAAGTGTGACTTTTTGCAAGCCTGAGTGCAGTGTTACTATAAACAAACACAGCGATGACCTCTGATAATAAAGAGTTTAAGAACTGGGGGCCCAAGGATCTTGGGGACCCAAGAGGTTTTCCAGCCTCCAGGGCGCATGCGCAAAACCGAAGCAGCTCTTGGGCTCTTGCGCTCGCGTTTTCCCAAGGCCCAAAAATCGAAACCTAGCGTGAGTCCCCAAGGCGTCTTGGGTCGTCAGCGAGACGAAGTAGACGCAGCGCTTGCCACGACCACGGCCGCTACACAAAAAAAAACAGGTGCGGCCTGCTGCGTGGCGCCGAGACGGCCTCTGGGGCCTAGTTCTCCTTGCGCCCGCTCTGGCGCCAGCACACCGGTCAGCTGTTCACGGAGAAGCACCTCGACAGTCGTGTTCGTACGCGTGACACTTACTCCAATCAGGCCGTAGATAACACGTTTTATAGTTGCACATTACAGGATGAACATTGAAGTCGTTATAAGAAGTGCCGATTACCCCACATATATGAACAGTTTGCTAGGAGTACCAATGTTTTGTAGAGTGGGCCTCAATACTCTTCATGAATGCTGCCCGATTCACTCAACTGAAATGAAAAATGTTACTGAATTACAGATCCCGTTAATAGGCAGGCAGTCGCCGGGCAGATTCCAAGGGCTGACGTATCGGCCCACCAAAACGAACCACGTTAGAGTGGTGCGTTTTGACCGAGTTAGAGCCAAGAGTTGATAACAGAAACAAAATGTATTTTCAGTTAAGGCAGTACAAGCATCACACAAACTTGCACACTCGGCAGGTATCAATTGCAACTCACAACATCACTTAGATGGTGTTTAAAACAATGGGAACAAACGTACCGTGCTACAAATGCACTCTCATCCATTCGAAACTAAGAACACATAAAGGTCTTGAATATCCACCAAACTTGTGCATCCCACAATTCTTCAAACGTTTCTCGAATATTTTTCTTCCAGGAAACACTCAAACGACCTCCAGCTCTGACCACCGTCATTCGGCAACACTCTTCAAAACAGTGCTCCCACGGCGTCATCACTCGGTTCTCCAAGATCCACTGACCCCACTACATGACTCACCGGAACAACATAACTCTTCGTCGACTTCACCACCCTGTCCTACCCTCCGTCTTCTCTCGTTTGGATCCTTCCCGTTTTCGCGAACATTCCAAGTGATTGTTCGGCGCGTAGCACGTAGCACAGCGACCAGCTAGGGGAAAAGGATTCATCTCTCCGGTTCGTCTGCGGAAACGGTCGCTTCCACTTGATTTTTCGAATTCTCCTGATCTGCGCGGGCGCCAGGCTGGTTAGCCTGCTGTCGCGCAGACGTCTTCGGTGGAGAGGGTAAAGGCACGTCCTGGGCGCCTTTGGATTCCTGTTTTTTTTTTTTCTTTTTGCGTTGCGCGCGCCCGTTAGAGGGAAGAATCGGGCGGTGGCTTGATACTGTCGCCAGCATGCGGCGGCGCGCGCCTGTTTTAGCGCTCGTTTGTGACAAAAAGATGTGCTCTGTTACGAATATTACGCTTCCTGACACTGTAGATCGCACGGGAATACGTGGTACATCACAGTAGCGTCTTTTCACGCGTTCGAGTTGCACAGCGGCACACAAGAGCTTCGCGTCATCACACCTCTAGAAAAAACCGTCTGCCACACACGCGCGCACCAAAAAAACGTACTCAGGCGCAGGAAACATGAGGCAAGCTGCCCACACGGGCGGTCACACACAAGAACGACACGAGAAAGCACACGAAAGAGCACACGGACACGCATAAATCCTGAGGCGGACACATAGTAACACGAACCGGCATCTGCCTTGAGTACCGTACTAGTGGCGCCCTCACCCAAAACAGCTGCCGCTCAGCCGACCCGCGCTCGCCCATTGACGGTGACGCGACGCTGCAGGCCGCACCTGTTCTTTTATGTAGCGGCCGTGCCATGACGCAGTATGGCCTGCGTCTCGAATAATTTTAATTTTGCCACGTGTGGGGCTCCAAGCATTTGTCCCAACCAGGTCCCAACGCAGCCTGCGTGTGACCAAATTCTCAAACTCTACTGATCCTCCGAACGCAAGAGCAGCCTACCCAATCGAGAATTGGGAACCCAATGTCCTACGTCCCCAATTCTCAAACTTTCTGTTTGAGAATTGGGGACGTGAGCTTGCGTGAGCATTTCTGGGGCAAAATATTAGCAGCCATGATGAATATTTGCGCACTCCTTGACGCAACGACTAGCAGCGAGAAATAGGAAGCCGTGTCACTGTCCTAAAAGACAGACCAAAACTACGCAGATTGACGAATGAAGTGAATGGAAGACCACGAAAAATTTATGGCTGTGGTCCCCAGTGTTTTGGTCAAGTACTGAAGAATTGCTGCCCTCTTGAAACGTGGAAAACAAGAAGGGGTATTCAAGGGAGGATTGTATTACACTCACCTGTGATGCTGGTGATGGTTGTCCAATAAACCCCCCTTACCCACAGCTGTCGCGCACCAAAGAAGTACACGCAATAAAAAAGACTAACGATGTTTCTCTCCACGGCTAGGCTATGAACCCGGGCTCTTCCGGTTCAAAAGAGAGTGCCTTAACCACTAGGTCATGCGCCCATGCTTGCCCAGTGTGAACTGAACTGAAGCTTACGAATGCTTTCTACTGAAGGTGCAAGAAAACAATGGAGGAACACTACACTTGCTTTGGGCGTTTCATTAGAATGTTTCGTGTCGGCAGAATAAACGCCATCTGCTCGGCAATGCGTAAGGTCGATATTGCCACGCGCGCTCTTTTTGTATTTCTAACCGCTCCTTTAAACGTATAGCCACTGCATTTCGAAAACCAGCCCGAACGTCTGAGAAGCTTCCAGATTATTTTAGAATGTTCTGATAAGCTTGAGCGCGCAAGCGCGAACACTTGAGTTTATTCTGGAGCTAGTGCGGTAACCAGCGATAAGACTCGAATGTTCGAAGCCCCATGTGTAAATGCCGGCCCAAATACGCGTTAGCCCAAATAGTTTCGTCTCGAACACTCTGACTGCTGCCTTCGTAAACGTCACGACAACGTGACAATTTGAAGAATTGCACATTCAATAAAATTCCGACATCGAGAAAACTGAAGAACTGAAGAATTGCACAACCCTGGAGGTATATATTAACGAAAGTTACGTATGATAATCACATGATTGCTCCATCAAGTCCACTTACTTTCTATAATACTGACGTATGTACTCTAACGTGAAGGCTGACGTTACGTCACACCAACTCACCCTTTAAATGCCAGTGTTGTCGACATGCCTGGTAAGCCCATGACGTGCACACAGCTACTACACTTAAAAAACACGTCGATCCACCTCGTAAGATTTGGCTCAAAGCCATAAAATACAGCATAGAAGTACTCGCTGACTGCTTCGCATGAAACAGATTCCCACAACGGGTGAGACCTACTGATTTTTTCATAGATAGTAATGTCGATATTACTAGTGCACAGTGATGTCAAATACCACGCTGTTGTTTACCTGCAGGTTTGGGGCATTGTACATTTGAAGCGCCACTCTAACACTATGTTTGGCGGTGTTTTACATTGTAGCGGACCTCTCTAACAGCACAACATGCTTCCCACTTTGCAGCACTTCAAGTCGCCAATTTTCTAATAGGAAAATTGAACGGGAGCATTTTCCCAGCAAAATATTTCGTTCAGAGATACGAACACTAGTCGTGCTCAATTAATGAATGTGCAAAAGATATATAACGAACGCCTTAAAAATGGATGTTTGCACTGACGTTTAAGTAGTTTGTAAAAGCTGTCGTGTGACATTCAGTTAAATTTTAATCATTAAGCGCCAATACACGGTACAATTGACGTAATCCTGCTGTCACTTCTGAATACACAAACTTAACGTGTCTGCGCGAAGAGCACGATAGTTCTAGAAATTTGAGCCTGGAACGAGAAATGACGGAAAGCTGCAGTCTTGTTAGGTACTCTAAAAGGAGCGTTGAAACTACGGTTATTATACCTTGCTTTTCGCTTCGCGATGATATTTGTATTGCCGCCTGAGTGTTCTATTTCATCAGAATATACGAGATATCAGGGCGTTGCGCAAGCCAAAATATTTTCTCTAAAATTACAATATTTGATTTTTTTGCGTCGCTTTCAACACATGCAAGACGGTCTCGCTATGCTAACCATTTCTCTGCCGTCGTTTTCTCTCAGATGTTTTGACGAAGCTCGATTGTCAGTTTGAAAGTTCTGTCATTTTCAACTAAACTTTCCAGCAAAACTCCTGCGCAATATTGCGAAGCACACCGTTTCACTTAGCTGTTCAAAAAAAAAAAAAAAAAAACGTGATGTTATAGTAATAATTATAAAAACTAGTTAAGAGTTGAGTTTGCGCGTCTGCGAGATTTCTAATATCACATTACTCATCAGGTTTTGTGCTCATTGAAACCTTTGGCAATATTTGTTTATTTAAAAATCGTTCTAGCTTGTTCTGTTCCTGTGATCAGACCACTTCTCAGCAATTCTAGAAAATGAAATAGTAAAAATTTGTTTTCGCACTAGGAATGAGCACTAGAATGCGTGTAGGAAAAAGGGTTGCGGCAATGGTCTAGGTAGGTGGGAATATTTCGTCTCGCGCCTACATACAACGTAGTAAAATCACAAGTACAAACAATATCGAAAAAAATGCGAGGTAATCTTGACCATCGAGATGATTAAGTATTTTTATTGTCAAATTTTCTGCAGTTTTTGAAAGACAAACACGTTCATGTGAGTTCAGACATGCGGAATTTAATAGGCTCAAGTACACTCCTGTACGCTGTCCGTTAAGTGCCGTTCATATATTTACCCGCATTTAGAGGAATTTTTAACACGAAAGTGTTTTATGCCGGGGTCCACCAAGTACATCCGTCACGGATATGACGTTGATAAAATGGACACCAACGTGTGAGAAAGAAAAAAACCAACAAAAGGATACCCCGTTGGGAGTCGAACCAACGACGTTGCGGCCGCGACGGCAAGCGCCCAACGCCCTACCCACTAAGCCATCTCGGGAGATGCTAGGCACGGCGCGAACGCGCCTTATATCTTTCACACATTCTCTTTCGCGGCGGGCGGAGCGGGGTGGTGCCGCCGCCTGTGAGAGGTGAAAAGAAGTAATGCTTTACGATCGACACTTACTAGCCACTGACCTCCATAGTGGAGATCAGTGTTACTAGCGCTTACTCCGAGATTGCACGCGATATCTGAGGTCATGGTTAAAGCGTCTCGATACCAGAGAAGTAGACTGGCCGCGCTGGCGTCGCCGAGGCACCCTTGACGCAGTTACGTTCTTTGCCTTTGGCTTCGTGTTGGCGTGCGTCGGCTCATCGGAGTATAGGGCAGCTTCCACGTGCATCAACGGTATTTCTCCGCCGCCGACTGCTTCAATTGCGAGAGCACCGACCAACAAAACTGCTGCAATATGCGTTGCAGAAAGGACGCGATTTCGACGGGCGAGGTGGAGCGAGAGCAGCGCCTGCGAGACAGAGGCCAGCGGGACGCACGCGTTTGCGGCTCAGGCTACGAACCTCTACCTCCCGTGTTGCTGAAGCGCAGTGCGTGTTATGTATGCATCAGCACAGGCGTCGGCTACCCATTACTAGAAAGCGCACACCGTGCCGTTTCTCTCCTTAATTGACGACACTTTGAAGAAGTGCATACCGGGTACCAGTGTTGATTATGAGCTTGTTGATATCATCCTTACGTGGGATTCACGATTCGCTGTGTCCAAAATATATGTTCGTACCGTCAGCTACCACAACGGTTTAATCATGATCATGGGCGTTAGTCGTCGCGATAGAGACATGCTGTCAACATGGGTGCATCCACGTCAAACGGTGCTATAGCTGCCAAACACGAATAGACGTTGTACAAGCTCTGATATATCATTACACAATAAGCACTACTTCTGTGAAGACACGTTTCACTTTCGTGTTATACCGATTCCTATGACGGAGGGATCAGCCATGTTTTTTTCAATGAGAAAGAGCACACAGCAAGCACGCGAAATGATAATGGTAGGATATACATTCCTGGAAGTTTTTCACCGCAACGAAGACATCGTAAAAACATCAGGGCATATATGTTGTTCCGACGTGGGTTCTGCTGCTTTTGGAGTTTTTTTTTTAGTGATGCACATCAGGTGCTTGTTGAAACTGAGTTTCGACATTCTCTATGTCAAAACTCAACCCATAGGCTTAAGAATCGTTTCTTTTCTTTCCAAAAAAAAAATTCAACATCATTATTACAGGGGAAAAAAGGCTGCATTTTGGCAACCATTCTGAGTGCTTGCGTGTCCCAATTTTCTGCTGTTTATCTTGTAAGATTCTGCATCTCAAGTTGATTTCCAAATGTTTTCACTTTATTTTCAAGCCAAGAAATCACCTGCAATATTTGCATGTTCTTCGATCGGCTGGCTGCAGCCGGCCTAAGAACTGCCTTAGCTCTTTGTCTTTCCGCCCATTTCTTCCTGCCTTCTGTGTTTCTACAATGGGAACCACTCGGAAGTATACGTTTACAGGACGTTCACGACTTGAGTAGCATACATTGCTTTAAACAATGTGTTCACTAAATTTTAGTTACGCTCTACGACGTTTCGAACAAAAGAAATCCAGGACCAAAATGTAAGGTGCTATCAAAAGATTATTTCTTCTGACTCCATACCACCGTTATCGTTCACTATTTGTGTGGGCCAATAGCTATAATAGCGAGCGTGCACCGACGCCTGCGCTAATGGCGAAGATCTGAAAGGAATAACACTCGAATATACATAGTAAAATCGCTGTGGGTGTTTTACGTCCCAAAACCACGGTGCAATTATGAGAGACGCCGTAGTGGAGGGCTTCGGAAATTTAGACCACCTGGAGTTCATGAACGTGCACCTAAACGTATACCCGGGCCTCTGGCAAAAACGTGGTGCGCTTCGTGTGTGTGCGCGTTTCAGTGTTGCTACGTGTTTTCTTCGCGCAGTTTAAACTTGCGGGATGTATCTATGAACCAACTAGCCCAACAACATGTCATACTGAAGTAGTCTCCGCAGCCAAGCGAATGAGGATGAGGAGGAGGGAAGAGAGCGAAGCATAGGATAGCCATGCACAGTACAGTATTGCAAAAGGGTGGGGCCTTTAATTCGGGCATAGTCTGTTAGTAACTACAGCCAAATTATCTGACACATCTACCAATTCATGTTAGAACCAGGAGGGTTTGCGCATGCGCAGCAAGGGTGGTCACGCCGCACACCACCACCACCACCGAACTGAACTCCGCTATAAGATGCTTCACATATATAAAAAAAGAAGAATGGAGTGCTTCAGCAAAATCTTTAGGCTAGACTTATGTGTCAGTTTGCTGGCGCAACATTCTTCCAGTTGAAGACATAAGTTATGCGCATAGACGTCTCTATGCCCAGAAGCCGTCGCTCCGTTTTGTTTTTCCACTGAAAGGAATGGAAAACGTCCTTCCGTGCGTACTTGAGACGGAGTTAAGCGTTCTATGTCACAATTCATCTGTTAAAGCAAGTCCTCTATCCAGTCTCAGGCTGTAGAAACAAGCTATGCGCACGCATGTGTCGTGTTTGCATGGAACTTATTTTCAGTCTCCACATTCGTTTTCACAATGCTCTGGAATGCTATCCCCTTCTGTACTTCTTTATTCCTCATCTTCCCGGCGCGCTTTTACAATAGCACCGCTTGTCAGTCGGGCCTGACATACACTGGATGGAACGCTTGTCTTTTATGAGCGCAACGACTCGCAGTAGCGAGTTTTATGAAACTTATTTTCTAGCAGCCGTACCTTCGGGCATCATCAAAGAAGCTTTGAACGCAATTTCCGTTTCTCAATGGGCTCAGATGCAACATTATGTGCATACTCAACCGAAGTTCACGGCGCTCATCCTTGTGCATTTCACTTCCGCACTTGGTGTTCTGGAGGGATTCGCTTGGAAATGACTACGAATAAAATATTTATCTTTGTTACAAAAAAGAGGAGTCACAGTTTACATTCCATGCAAGCAATGAACTACAACGCCCATGCATTGTTCATGAAAAGCGACTTGTGTGCAGAGAACCAATATTAACACGAATGAGCGCGTATCAACACTGTGAATGCTGCAACAAAGTGCACGAAGGTCTTTACTAACACAGCGTCGAACTTTTCCGAGTAAACAGGTACAAAACTAGTGAACGCAAACATTGCCGAGACTATTCGGGAAAAAACAATCGCCATAGCAAGCCGTATTCGCAAATGTTCCCGCATATGCAAATGCGAATGAACTTTTGCATCACTCGGGATTTCTAGCAGCTGAAGGATGGGTCCGGTGACTCGTAGCCCTGTATGGGAATATAGGGAGAGGGGAGCCGCGGCTGTACAGTCCTTCAACTCATGTAAATTTCGTTGCTCTTGTTGCGACATTGAAATGTCTTATGCGCATTATATGACCTGTCGAACTCACATTTTTGGCATTGTCGCCCTGGATAGTTTGAGTTTGAGTGAGTTTATTCAATCGCGTGACAAGTACACGAAAATACACTGTCTACGTGGCTTGGTGCGAAGGGAAAAAAGCTGCATTTCACAGCTTGACTGGACCCTTCACTCAGAAAAATTCTAAACTACAAATTTACAAAAATTACAAAAATTACAGGCAGCGGAAAGCGACAATACAAATAGAAACACGCATGTGGCTCATGACAGCAAATAATAGGATGACAACTCTGAAATACATGCAAAAATATTCATAACAAAGCAATGTATGAAAGAATAAAACTGAATAACCATTACAGAAATCACCCAACATTCATTTACAACACAATTCACACATCCGATTTAACATTTCAGTTTTAGACAATATACGCAGATTATCAATTGTTAGTTTTCATTTGTTCATCACACTTGGAAGGCGGTCACGTAGTGTTTCAGATCCATAGTTTGTGCGAGGACAAGGTATACATGCCAAGTCTCCGTATACCGAGTAACGCGACTGGCAGGATTTGGTTGCAAGGTGGCCAAGGTGCGTAAAAAGATACTTACTCTGCGTATTTCTGATTTAGAAGCTGACAGAAGCTGGTATTCGTAATAACAGGTAATTCTTAAAATTCTATATTTTGCAAATATTGAAGCAGTGTGTGCGTTATAGGATACATCTTCAATGCACCGCAAGGCATTTTTTTTGTAACACGACCAGGATCTTTAAAGATGCTTTAGAGCCTGTAGACCAGACCAGATGACAATAGTGTAAATGTGAAGAAAAAAGAGCATTGTACACTGATATTTTTTTGTTTCACAGGTAGTATGCTCTGGCATCGACGCAACACACCTAAAACTTTACAAAGTTTGTGACTAATGTGTTCCGCATGGTAATTCCATGCCATGTGTTCGTGAAAATGGACACCGAGAGTTTTAACTGTTTGACACAGTTTAATTCCAACGTTATTAAGTATTAGTTTGTGAGACGTTTCAAATGACCTGGCTTTCGCACGGAACAGTACAGCCTTGCTTTTAGAGCAATTAATGTGTAGAGAATTTGCCACAGTCCAGGCATATATTTTATTTAGTGTTTCATTAGCAGAAACAATGAGGTCATCAGCCATTTCGCCAGAAAAAAATATACTGGTATCGTCCGCGCAGATTACATATTCTGCAGAGCTGTCAATACGTACAATATTGTTGATAAAAATATTAAATAATACGGGTCCCAAAATGCTACCTTGAGGTACACCATTCTTAACGTTCATGGATGATGATAGCTCTCGATTGATTGATACACATTGTTTCCTATTAGATAAGCAGCTTCTTATTAAAGCTAAAACGGTACCGCGAACTCCATAACAGTCAAGTTTTTCTAGCATAATATCATGGTTTATTCTATCGAATGCTTTCGAGAAATCTAGAAATATTCCTAGGGTAAGTTTTTTTGCTTCTATATTTCTTAGAATCAATTCCTTTTGGTATAGTAAGGCACTTTCGGTTGAGAGGCCTGACTGAAAACCGAACTGTCACGGCGTAATAATGTTGTGTTTATTAAAGGAATTAGATAACCGAATGAAAATAAGTTTTTCACACCCCTTAGAGAACACTTTCAAAATCGAAATTGGTCTGTAGTTTCCTAATAGCTTTTGTCCCCACCCTTATATATAACCGTTACTTTAGCGTTTTTCATTCTCTGAGCAAACAGCCCAGTGGTGAACACGAGATTATAAATATGTACTAAGCAGGCGCATATGAGATCTAAAATGTATATTATAGGTTTAATTTTAAGCCATCTATGTCCTCGCTTTTACTCAATTTGAAATATTGAAAAACGCTGATGACCTCTTGCGCATCTGTAGGATTAGCAAACACAGAATTATTTAAAGCAGGAGGCAAATAACCTGATGAATCACAATTCTGACTACTGTCAACTAGTGAGGTAAAGTACTCGTTAAACTTGTTTGCTAGTACTGCGCCCTTGTATATTTTATTTTTGATCACCAGCTCACTAATATCATTAGTCACTTGTTTGGTAGATATAATATCATTAAATTTGTTCCATAATTGCTTAGAATCAGTGACACCGTCAAACATCTTGAAGTGATAATTGCGTTTAGCTTGTTTTTGGAGTTTAGTGAGTTTATTTCTGTATACCTTAAAAGCTTTAAATTTATCCGGGTTTCGCTTTATCAGAAACTCTTGATACAACCTATTTTTTTTCTTTTATCATATTGAGTATTGCGGAAGAAATCCAATGTTCGCGCCCGTTTTGATCTCTTTAAAGCTTTGTAAGTAAAATGTTTTTTTATACACAGAACATAGAGTATCAATAAAACAATCATAAGCAAGATCAGCAGAAGAACTAGATAGAACGTTGTTCCAATTTAGAGTTCTAATTGCCTCTCTAAAAGAAGATAGCGTTCGCGGATTAATTTGTTGAAAGTGAACGGCAGGAAGGATTTGACTCCATACACTGGTTATGTTTTCTATGACTAGATATATGGGCAAATGATCACTTATCGGGGCACGCAGGACGCCTGCCTGTAACGTACTGTTTGTACTACTTGTGATAAACAAGTCTAATAGAGTAGAAGTGGTATCAGTAATACGTGTTGCAATGGTAATTACGTTTGTTAAGAAAAGGGAAGCAGGAAGGTCTGAAAGTCTCATCTGTTTATGTGTCGCTCAACATATCTATGTTTAAGATCACCTCCCAGCACTAGTGTGTAAATAAATTGGCTTACAACGGAAAATAGGTTTTCTAAATATTGAATAAATGAATCGAAATTGCCACTTGGTGGCCTGTAAATTGCAACAAAAATATAGTTGTGGTACTGTAAGGTTAACGCCTCAAGGTCATCGGTGCACAGAGGCAGATCTTCACGATACTCATACGTTATTTCAGCTTTGACATACAAGCATACACCACCACCAAATCTCGATTTTCTATTTTGGTACACAGCATTATATGCGTCAATACGAAACACGTCTGTTTCACTACGGTACCAAGTTTCAGTCATCATAATAACGGAAAATAAGAAATTGAACTCATCAAGAAACAAAAGAAAGTTTTCTTCTTTCGAACGAGCTGACTGCATATTAATGTGAAGGAATGTCAGGGGCTGCCTATGACGGCCACTTACATACGAGTTCAATTCAGAAACGCCGGAATACATTACCATTGCTCACAGCAGAAATTTAAGTCTACTATTAAGCTAGACTACTTTAGCCAGATCCGCCTCAGAAGTTACATTTAAAACAGGTGTCCTGTCTGCTTTCCGCATGAAGATCCTGCCCTGTGATACCCCATACATATTTCCATTCTCTTTCACGCCTTGCTTGCCGCGCCTTACTGAGCACAACCTTCATTTCCATGCACAGGTGTTCATTTATATATACAGGGTTACTGTTGTCAAAACCAAGACGAGTGCTATCTAGTTTAATCTTTTTTTGCTGCGGACAACATCTTGTCTCGCGCCGTTCTGGTGAGGAATCTGACAACCACATTTGATTTCTTTTTATCTTTCGATAGTACACGGTGCGCGACGTTAATGTCGTTATCTGTGACATCAGTTCCTAAGCACTTGGCGATGTTTGCGACAATTTTCTCCAAGTTTTCTTTTTCGATTTGTGGAAGACCTTGGATTTCGATATTCATATTTCGGCTGTATTGCTTCAGCTCGACAATTTTCCGTCAAGCTTCTTTCAGGTCCCTCCGCAGTTCTTCGTTTTCCTTACGACAGTGCGCACTCTCAGCCTTTACCACGTCAATCTCCTTGCGAAAAGCCTCCACGTCAGTCCTAAAGAGCTCAAAGCTCTCATTCATGAAGCCAATAGCATCTCGAACACTTCCAAGTTCAGAGACTATTTCAGTGTTCGGGGAAGCGACCTTAGCTATTTCACATTTAACCTCAGTCGAGAACACGTCAAGTCTTCCCACTAGATCACCTAGAAATTTCACGACCTCTCTAATGCTATTAGGCTGCCTCTAAGCAAGGGTCGCCGCAATATTGCCCATGTCGCCCGAATTTTTATCCCCCATGGTTTCAAGCACTTCAAGTAAAAATTGCACGAAAATACTCTTGTGCACACAAAGCAAGAGGCAAAGTTTGAAGATTAGAAAGAAAACACTGTTGTGACTACAACGCCCAATAAAACTTCAGCAGCAGCAGCAGCGGCGAACCTAGGTGCATACGTATAATGTTCAATATGAACCTGCAAAGAGTGCAGATAGTAGGTTAGCGTGCGTCCTTTCGCCGTCGCCGCTGCTGCCTGAGTGAAGCCAGTTGCAAAGAGACAACGCCCCCAGCACAAACTTGATAACAGCTTGAAACTGCAGCAGGCTGAGGTAGATGGCGGTTTCGGTAGCGCTGTCCAGGTCACTTTTCTTGATGATATGCCGGTATCTGCAAAGAGAGCAGACAGTAGGTTAGCGTGCGTCCTTTCGCCTGCTGCCTGAGTCTAAGATCTATTAACATAGATCCCTGTATTCATACATACATACATACATACATACATACATACATACATACATACATACATACATACATACATACATACATACATACATACATACATACATACATACATACATACATACATACATACATACATACATACATCGGGCGAAGGCAAAGTTCAGAAAAATAGGTCTCGTTTTTTTCCATATTGCGTAACAAGGAAACTTTGCGTTAATAAAATCGCAACCATGTGCGATCTGTGGCGCTTGCTGGTCGTTCGTATTGTGGGCTTGTTGCACAATACTGGCGACTGTCACTGCGTAGATCGCTGTTTTTGTTTTGAACCCTTTCTCTTGGATTGACAACAGCGACTAATTCAAGGAGTGTATTTGACAGACTGTAGACATCGATGCCGTGCCAATGCAGTCATAATGACGTAGCACCAAGGACACAGCTTTGCTCATATTTTTTGACGTCGATCGTTGCGTGTCTAGACACCTTCGTGAAAATGCAAAAGCTGGGCGCCCATTGTTGGTAATAACAGAGCACCCTTTCGCTTATTCCTGTATACATTGAAGTCATCACAAAAAGACGAGAGTATACTATAGAGTGAATGATGAACTGTAGGTCATACGGAGTAACAAACCAATATATCGGTTGCAAAACGCTCGGCAATATGACACACGATGGAATTGCGTCAAGCGCGAAAATTGTGCCTCTTCCTTGGCAGATGTATCGAAGCATGAGCTACGTAGCTATTCTAAAACATAGTGGCCGAACTTAATATAGTTCCAGAAAATAGACCAACATTAATACCATGAAGCGCTTTCCTTGTAGAGCAAAATACTTGCTGCAGAAGGCCTGCGAACATTGCACATCGGTATAGATGAAATAACGACACATTTATGGTGAACATCGCTGGCTACGTCTCGATTGCTCTAAATAAACTTTGGTTCGAGCGGCTTGCTTTGTATCGGCACTTTCTTTTCCACACTTTGTTCTGTTGGGCGTCGTCGTCAAAGACGCTTGTACCGCCTGCGAACAGCCCAGCTTTACAGTGCGGCACATTTCGCACATTGCTTGCCAGTTTTAAGCAAGAAACCGGCCCATTTGACCCGCCCCTTCACTTTCACGTTTCCGAGTCTAAATGTGGCACATTTTTTCCTGGACTTGAATTTAAAGGGCACCCTAACTTGTTGCCTCAGAAGGGCAGTTTTGTGTGTGATGTTTTTCAACGTGATCGTTCAAACGCGACTGCTTTAAGGCTGCTCGTTTGAACCGGCGCTCAAAAGCCAGTTTATCAGACGATTTCCATCGGTCGTTCTCTGATGTTTCTGTGTAAACGTGAATACCCACAACGCTTTTCTTAGCGTATGTCTCAGGTACAGTTGTCTTGCACAGGCATTGTTCCGCAAGGTTTCATTCTTCGCGCTTATCTTTTCGTACTGTTTGTAAATGACATTTCATCAGAAATACAAACTAAACTTTTCTTCTTTATATTGATAAGGTAAAGCTACAGCGAACAGTGTTCGCGATTCAATTGATCTCAACAAATAAATTTCTTTATTCTCGAATCCGTGCACAGACAAATATTACGTTCAAATGGCTTCAAAATTGTAGGTTAAATTTGTAGCTTAAAAACGCACCATGTTAATTTCTTACTGTACTGTTCTGACGCACGTCTGGTTGACCTGCCTGGTTTTTCTTCCTCTTCTTCTACCTTCTCGTTTTCGTGGTGGCGCTTTTTAGTTTTTTATTTACACATTTAGTGATTACTTCGATTAATTAATCTGCAAATCTCGAGGGTCAAAGCTGCAGTAGAATAGCTCTCTCGTCCCGTCTATGCCTCTTTTGTTTATATTTTGTTTTTTCGCATCGTGCAATTTTCAGTGTCTTGCATTTTTAATAGGTCAAATCTTTTAATCAGGCGTTCAATTGATTTACAAGATGTATTTTAAGTCCCTATACATAATTCAAATATTCTTGATTTTGCATACTTTTGCGTGGGGCAGTAAGATGTCAGCAGGATTAATAGTTTACTCTGTCGCTTTACTGCAGTAGTAAGATTCAATATCACAGAACTCCTAGCGTAAATAATGTTCCCGTGTCTACATTTATTTACGTTTGCATACACTTGTTAATAATACTGTTGAAGCGATAGCTTTAAAAAGCCTGTGTCGCAGAAAATGTGGTGTCAGCGTCGGTGGAGTTGCCCGTGAGGAAAATGGCGAAGGAAATTAAGAATGAAAGTCACGGTTCGAGCAGGCATTATCCGTGGCAGCCAAGTGTTCAACCACATCGCCACATCGGTGCCTGTAATGTTGTAATACTACTAAGTTGGTACGAGTTT
This sequence comes from Rhipicephalus sanguineus, assembly GCF_013339695.2. Lineage (NCBI taxonomy): Eukaryota > Metazoa > Arthropoda > Arachnida > Ixodida > Ixodidae > Rhipicephalus > Rhipicephalus sanguineus. Next base: position 92,841,198 of record NC_051181.1, read on the forward strand.
CTCTTTGCGCGCACGTAGTATTTTCCGCGCAGCCTCGCAGCGCAACCTTACAATTAGCCGCACCTTTCTCAACGCAGCTCCGATAGTCTAAAACCTTCGTAAGTGAAAAATAATCGTCTCATTTGTTAGAATCCCCAAACACACCAAAAAAAAAGCAAGTTATTTTCCCAAAGCTCACTCCATATGCAGTTAGTTAAAGTCGCAGATTTTAGTTGAGGTTTGACAAGCGTAACTTTGCAGACATATCTATAGGGCAAAGCCTATAAACACACATTAAAATATGATAAGGGACCACGGCGAAAACATCGACTTGACAGGTTTATCGGATAGCGGAAATATAGATGAGGGTCAGTGACACCTGGGCTCTTCCTTGTTGTGGCAGCAATAAAATGAGAAGGAATTTGAACTGCTTTAAACCAAACAAAAATATCTGGGAACCTTAAAAGTAACAACTTTCTTTTAATGGCAAGAGTTAAAAGAGAAGAGAAAACACAACAATTATAACTCAAGGGTGCAGCCGACACACTGAAAATTGCGCTTCCAAGCACGTCATTGAGACATTCGTGGCGTGACAAATGTAAGAGTGACAGCGCAACATCAGCGTGCGACAGCTCAACGCTTCATAGACATAATGCACTAGAAGAAAAGAACTTATTCCCTCTTCCTCGCAAACCCCCTTTCTCAAGGAAATAAGAAAAAAGGAAAGAGAGAAGGAAAACTGATATAGTGGCTTGACTCAAAAACACAGCACGGGGTGGCCGAAAAAAAAAGACTACTATTATCTGAAAATGAACAAAGCGATGATATGTTGTAGCGGGACAGAAACTACAAAAAATGAATCAGTAAGAGCGTCTGCAAGGCTGCTTTTTTGCTCAAATCGCAGTATTGCGCCAAGCACTTAACTTCCAAAAGTATGGCAAGTTTCTAGAAAATAATGAGCGAAATAGACACGTTATCGAACACACCACTAAAAACAATAAAGAATACTATGAGTGAATTCCAAAGCAAAAATAAACAAAAGCAAAAATATACCTTAGGTCATGATGCTCTACCCTTTGTGCATTTGGCGGAAGTGACGTATTTATCAGTGAGAACAAAGGAATTGCGAATGAGGTGCACGTAATCGCGGTCCTTTGCAACAGCCGCCGAGTTCTATGAAAGCGTCAATCTAGGTAGGTTTTTTTTGTCTTTATGTTTGCAGAAAGAATAGCGCGTTATCTTGTTTCTATGTCAAAGGGAACCTGCATCGAAGCGAAGATGCTGGTAGAGAACAGCGAGAGAGAAAGAGAAGCGAGCAAACGGATGAAGGTTAACTAGACGCACGTACGGTTTCTTGCCCTGCAGAACGGAAATGGTAAAGAGTTGGAAAGACTGCACCCGCGACATCAATTTAAGAACAACAAAGCACGATAACCACTAAGCTACCGCGTCGGGTTCGATACGCATGTTGAATCACGAAGTACTGTGCAGGAAGAAAGAACATGTGCGGCTTCAGAGAGCACAGTCAGTATGAAGGCACATGACTGGCAACTGCTATGTGATTGCTTGGACTATCGTTGTATGCGAAGCGTTGGAACGCCATTTAAAAGATCTAGCATCGACGTATAAATTAACATATATGGAACTAAGTGCAAATATATTTTGATTAACACAGAACTTTCATTTTACGATTTTCCCAGCTTTTTAGGGTGCGAATGTGTGTGTCCAATATATTCTGTGCACGACAACATGAGGCAAAATATGCTTTCTATCAAATATTCAACCTGCACTTCTTTCTAAATATTTAACAGAAAAAAAAGCGTGATTAAGCTTTACATAACCCCTTAATAGAGCTGGAAGATGCTTTAAATACTCGTTCTGGAGAAATTCTCACTTTGATAAACTTGCTCAGAGACAGCAAGATAATTATGACAGGCCTTTGAAAAGGCAAAAAGAAAGAAGAAAGAAAACCATCGCTTGAATGTAACACTTTTTATTCGAAACAGCTACTGCAACGACTGGTAAGCACTTAGATAAGCATGCCCACTGTTCTTCATTCTACCGTTCAGCTAAAATCATAAACGCGCGTGAAAATATTTTATTGCAACACAGACGTTTAGCATGCTCATAAAGGCATAAAAAATAATACTGAGATATCATGCTGCGCAGCTTCCAAGATGGAGGGAGAGAAAAGAAATAACTTTTCGTTTATGACACTCTCTGCTATTAAAAAAAATTAAGGCAAGTTACCTGCATATTAGGACAGCGCCAATTTATACGGTAGTTTAAATTAGTTTTTAATGTATTAAATCGAATGGGTTAATTTTTAGCAAGCTAATAAATTGAACATGTGACCTACGTCGTTACTTACTATGAGCCTGCAAATAGAACGAACAGGTGAGGAGCACACGGGGCCTCACAATAACCCTGCTACATAATCCTTGTTTAGGAGATTCCCTCTGTGTCGACTATATTTCGTAGAGTAAAACGTACCCGGATTACCTCATCTCTCTCGTCGCCGACGGCCGCGGGGATGGAAGGTAGAGGAGCATTTTATTAAAGAACTCGAAAATTCCCATTCGTCCTCACACCTTTGCCACCGCAAAATATAAATCTCGCCTAATTAACTCGTCCCGGATCGCGCAAGCGCGACTTTAATAAAGTGCCGGCGTTGTAATGCAGCGTATTCTGTACAGAACTTGTGTTGCTACAGCGTGACAGGAAATTAATTTATCAGGGTTTGTGGCTTGCAGAAAGTTCCGGGTGTGTGAGTTGTTTTACGCCGGCGAAAGGGAGCTTAGATGGTTGCCTGACGGTTATGGCTTCTAAAGATTTGCAAGAATTACTTCCAATAATATAAAAGACTCTTCTTAAAAATAAATACTTAGTACCTGCTGCGGACTGTGCATGATTAACATATCTGGCTGTCACTAGCTTAGTGACGTTCGTTGATTGTAAGTGGTGATGTGTACATTTGTTAAGATCTTTTCTTCATGGTGTCAACTTCACAGTACTACCCGTTCACTACGATAATGATAAAGAGGACGCCGACAGAATCAGCGAGCGCAGCGGGACAGGCAGTGTAAAAATTGATGCAGCATATGTACGTGTCAAATAAAAAAAAAGCAAAGCCTTGCGTGCGATCCTGGAGGCAGGAAAAAACCACGTCTTGCAAATTACATAATTGGGATGAATAATATTGTGGCGCTGAGTGAGCTCAGCCGCATGTACACTTAAGCCCCAACCACTGGCACGCGTATGCACGCGTATGCACGCGCCTAGGCGTCAAATGCGCCTCTCGGCGTCGGTCGCGGAGGGCTGTACGCGTCCATACGCCTCGAGGCGCGCGGGGTCAAGACGACTTTGATATTTTCGGCTACGTCACCACGCGTACGGCGCGCCAACCAATCAGAGGCCGGCATGGGCCGGCGGCGCCAACCAATCAGAGGCCGCGATACCTCTGAGTGCTATGCCTAATGGCCGCCGCTTCGAAGGCACCTCCGAGTGCAGGGCAAGCACGGAAACTACGGTCGCAAACGCTCCTGAGTGACCGCGTCGTCATCCAGTACGTCGACGACACGGCGAACGACCACGAGTGCTACCAGTGGGACGCTGTTTCGTGCCGAGTTCGAGCGACACCGACAAATCCAGCGAATGCTTCCCGACTGCCCTTGCCCCGGTTTTGAGTGCCATCGTCGACCGAGTGAAAACATCGTACCTGCTACTGCGGCATGTCGCTGCTCCTGTGCTCTGATCTGTGTGTATCTGCGCTCGGAACGGGTGTAAACATGCTTCGGAGGTTTGAAGTCCTCAGCGTGAGCCATCGCCTACCACGAAGTCAATTCAGAGTGGTCTTGAGTGCTATCGTCGACCGAGTGAAAACATCGTACCAACTACTGCAGCATGTCGCTGCTCCTGTGCTCTGATCTGTGTGTATCTGCGCTCGGAACGGGTGTAAACATGCTTCGGAGGTTTGAAGTCCTCAGCGTGAGCCCTCGCCTACCACGAAGTCAATTCAGAGTGGTCTTGAGTGCGATCGTCGACCGAGTGAAAACATCGTACCAACTACTGCAGCATGTCCCTGTTCCTGTGCTCTGATCTGTGTGTATCTGCGCTCGGAACGGGTGTAAACATGCTTCGGAGGTTTGAAGTCCTCAGCGTGAGCCCTCGCCTACCGCGAAGTCAATTCAGAGCGGTGTCGTCTGCATTCAGCGTAGGCCTCTACCGTCGAGTTCGTGTGAACCAGTTCATGTGAGGAAGTTTGGTTGAAGGAAATTGATGGTAGTTGTTTCCGTCGAAACATAGACGCTATATATGACGCTAGAGACTTCGCGTGGCGCTTACGCAGGAGTTTTTAACCGCAGTGTGTTTGTTTTCAACATCGTCATTCGCCTCATCATTGCCGAAAGCGAACATCTCCCTTGCCAACGCATTTCGGTGATGTGACAGCGTACATGAGGAGGATTTGCGGATTTTACGACGCTGAAACATTGGTTGACTTCGGCGCAAATCGTTTGCGTGTGTTGCCAAGCTAACAACAAGCGTGCGCTTGTTGGTAGCAGTGTGACGTGTTTTCGTGCCGGGTACCAGCGACGCCGACACATTAAGCTGTCAGCGGTCTCATTTACATTCATGTATAAAATAGAAGCTCGAACGTGAGCGAGTGTGGTGATCGAAAAAGAAAGTTGCATGATTAAGTGCTGCTTGTGTTGCCTGCTATTTCACATCTTGACGCTTGGTCTGCTTCTCTGCCGTGCAACTACACCTTAGCACATGCCCAGTTGCACATGCCTTGTTTTGCAGGTTGTCTATTCTGACACACATTCTCCCTAGTCTTTTCTGATACTCATAGACGGGAGAATGTGAACAGTGGCGCTTCTCCATCGTTTTACAGTTTACTTAAATATAACACATGTTTTGTTTACAGCTGGACAGCTAATTTGCTAAAAAGCTTGTAAGTGACAAGCACCTCCATTGAAATCTGAGGTGCACAATGACACGATAGTAAGAAGAGAAGAGCATGACATCACACGTATGTGCAGAAGGAATGAAAGTGCAATATTACTGTGCTGCTCTTTGTTTAGAAGGAATTCAAACGGTGCCTCACTGGAACCTCAGACACTTGTGGGACCATTCTAAACTGCGCACATATTTATCTCTTCCTCCAGACTGAATCCAGCTGAAATAATTATTTGATGGTTTCAAATGCCAAATCCTTGGATGTATTGCAAGGACTATTTCATTTCTGTTCAGTTCTTTGTATATGCACTAACTTAGACTATGCATGCACTTAAGCATAATTGAAATATGAAGACATTCATTCAGTTTAGCTATGTTAGACAACTTGCCAAAGACTTTTATACAGTGCTCTGGTGCAATCCTATGAGCGATATCTGTTGTATCATGAAGTTTCAGGCACAATTTATTATGTTAGAGGGTATTTTGACTACTGATGACGTGCAAAGACCTTCTACGCAGTGCTTGGTTCCAATCTTATGACCGATATCTGTCGCATCGTGAAGTTTCAGGCACGATTTATTATGTTAGAGGGTATTTTGACTACTGACGACGTCCAGAGGCCTTCTACACAGTGCTTGGTTCCAATCTTATGACCGATATCTGTCGCATCGTGAAGTTTCAGGCACGATTTATTATATTAGAGGGTATTTTGACTACTGACGACGTCCAAAGGCTTTCTACACAGTGCTTGGTTCCAATCTTATGACCAATATCTGTCACATCATGAAGTTTCAGGCACGATTTATTATGTTAGAGGGTATTTTGACTACTGACGACGTCCAGAGGCCTTCTACACAGTGCTTGGTTCCAATCTTATGACCGATATCTGTCACATCATGAAGTTTCAGGCACGATTTATTATGTTAGAGGGTATTTTGACTACTGACGACGTCCAAAGGCTTTCTACACAGTGCTTGGTTCCAATCTTATGACCGATATCTGTCGCATCATGAAGTTTCAGGCACGATTTATTATGTTAGAGGGTATTTTGACTACTGACGACGTCCAGAGGCCTTCTACACAGTGCTTGGTTCCAATCTTATGACCGATATCTGTCGCATCATGAAGTTTCAGGCACGATTTATTATGTTAGAGGGTATTTTGACTACTGACGACGTCCAAAGGCTTTCTACGCAGTGCTTGGTTCCAATCTTATGACCGATATCTGTCACATCATGAAGTTTCAGGCACGATTTATTATGTTAGAGGGTATTTTGACTACTGACGACGTCCAGAGGCCTTCTACACAGTGCTTGGTTCCAATCTTATGACCGATATTTGTCGCATCATGAAGTACCAGGTGTGGTTTGTTGCGCTAGAGGATATTTCGACTACACACAACGTGCAAAGACCAGTGCTCGGTTCCAATCTTATGGCCGATATCTGTCGCATCATGAAATGTCAGGTGTGGTTTGTTGCGATATTTAGACTACAGACAACGTCCAAAAGCCTTCTACACAGTGCACAGCTGCAATCACAATCTTGACATAACCCATTTTTTTGTGCACACTAACATGTTCAAATACAGTTTTTTCTGATATTTACGAACACTGGAATGATGTACCTGGTTCCGTTCGTAAAATGAATGTATCTGATTTTTGGAGGCACTTTTATGATATTAGTGTTCTATTTCTCTCATTTTTTACCCAGTTGCACTCAACAGGTGGCGATATTTGCTTTTGTTGAAGCAGTTATTGCCATATTACTGTAAACATTCTTTCCTTTTGTATTCATGTACACCACTCCTGCAGTAGCCCTGCATTGGGCTGCAATATTTGAAAATAAATAAATAAATAGACCGTTTAATTATGAACTCGATGCGTATTTTGTGGTGGACAGTGCATATTCATTTATTAGAAAACAAGAAAGCCAGGCCTTACTTGCAGTGCTACAGTTTACCTGCATTTTATTGCTGGACGGGACATAAGTAACTGTGAGTTTCCAGTAATGTTGGTTTCTTGTTTCCATGCTACTGAAAAAAATTTGAGTTAGTATGTATGCTTGCTCCAGGATTCGAACTTCTCAATGTTGGCCCATGTAATAAACTGTAACTCATATTAGGTAGCTAGAATATTAGTCACGGTGACGCCCGTGGTACGCGGCAGGGGGTAGCCAGGGGGTGGGGGGGGTTCAACCCCCCCCCCCCCCGAATTTTTTGAATTTTGCTTGCGCATATGTACACGCACACATACAAACGCACGCACGAACATACATAATGTATGGTTGAACCCCCCCGAAAAAAATTTCTGGCTACGCCCCTGGTACGCGGGAAAGCCGTCTTTTTGTTAATGTGAAAAGTATTAGTCGTTATGCGGCGAATTTTTAGGGCACCTCGTTTGGACTTTGCAGCAAACGTCTATTTCCTTTTTTTTTTCGTAACTAAAGTACGTGCCAAGAAACGACGTCAAGCCCACCGACGGTGCGGGCGACGCCGCTCCCGTCCGCTTCTTGGAGCAGAACCATTTTCATGAACAGGATGATTATATTCGTGTTGGGCACTAAAAGCATGGCCGTGAACAGGCGTCAACAAGGCGATCACACAAGCGTTGGCGATCTCGCAAACATCGTTGGCTGCGTCCCGTGATGCAGACGTGAACTTAGCAGCGCACGCGCCGATGTCGATTACTTGTGCATACCATGGTTGTTACTTTGGTCATTGCGATGTTAATTACGTCTTAAATAGTCAAAACAGTGGTGGGTGAAGCACAATCACTATTTTAACGACAGTCTAATTCGCTTCGATTGATAACGCACCGTTCTAGGCTGTACATGGACAGTTTTAAACAAAAAGATCAGGCAACACTGTGCCTCTGCCGAAAGCGAGCGTCGGCGCGGTCGACGCTTGCCAGTGGTTGCGCGCCCTTTTCCTCCACGGGGCGCGCCGCGACGCATTTGACGCGTAGGCGCGTGGAACGCGTGCCGGCGCTTGCCAGTGGTTGGTACTTTAGCCAAGTGTGGATCTAGTGCGCAAGTCCCGGCCGATGACACAGAATGAGACGCGTGCTCACCGACCACCTCCCCCACCCTCCCACGAGCACTCAACTTTCTTGGTCGTTCCCTATAAGACTTTCTGTTGAGTGAGTTGGCGATTATGCACATGCGCCATTTTTCTTTCTAATCGCTAAAAGTGCACGCGGAAAACCATTCGGACCAGGGCACAAAGGAAGACGGCTCGAATCAGGCCTCGATTCGTCCCTGCAAACCACGGCGCACTTGTACTCGTACCCGCATATTAATTCACGCGGTGTGCCATAAGACGCGATCGCGCTTCAGTTTTATACGGAACCTCATGAGGACGGTGGAAGTTCGAGATTTGGGTCTGTCACTGCTCTCCCAATAACACAATAATAGTGCGTCCACTAGACCTTTGTGGAGTAGTGAGATCCCACAACACTGAAAAACTAAATAAAGACGAGGTATTCTGAAACTGTGCACTATCTACCCGCTGACCATAGTGAATCACAACGGTTGCGAATCAGCGCAGTGCCTTGCCCCTAACGAGTAAACAATACTTACTATAGATGACTCGGATGTGGATTACGAGACACTCGCCGAAAAACATTCGTTAATATAATCAAATTATTTAGGTTCGCTAGTCCATTGTAAAGCCACTGAATGGTGCGTAACGTCGGAATAATTTCTGAAGAGCTAAAGTTCATCATCCATCCCTTAATTAGGCACAGGAGCGTTAATGTATTTTGCGCCAACATGAATGCTGCCGTCTCCCGTGTGATTGAACGATCGAGCTCACTATGGCAATGCTGTATCCGCTCAGCCAAAGCTTACACTTCTCACAATCTTGTTCAATCTTACTGTGACTATTCTTTGAATGAGCAGCAATACGTAATCAACTATGCAAGTATACTATTTCATTCTTGTAATAAATAGAAATAAACTGCAGCCGAATTCTGCAAAAAAAAAGTAATCGAAAATTGCGAATCTCACCGCACTCCGCTGACAACTTCTATAAGGTAAAGCCAACAAGTTATTACATTTTATATGCTCTAACATAATATAAATATGTTGCATTATAATGAAGAGAAAAAAGAAAACCATTTTCTTGTCTCCCTCTGCGATTTTTTTCTTTAATCTTTTTTTTAAATTTTAACTGAGTTATAGCTGGTAGGACTCAAGCGTGATAATACCTCGCATCTAACAGACAAACGCTGCATTTAACAAATATATTCAGTACTGGCTATCGAAACTAAGATAAAAAATTTTCATCAAGCTTATGTACTCTAGGCATTCACACAGACTCATTATTTCCGCAGTTCACGGTTGATAAGCTCGCTTTCTGTTCAATATGATTATTAGGGTGATATTGTCCCAGACGTAGCATAAATACGGTGGTCTAAAAGAGTCAGGTTCACGATTTTTAACAAGGATTTCGGGCATATCCGCGGAAACCCGGAAGTCATTAACATCATACGAGCTCAGTGGACCGAGGGCAAATGTTTAATGATCGTGCGATACCCCTAATTTACGCAGCCTGCAGTTCACCCGAGCAATTTCTGAGTGTCAAGTATATATGTTTATTGGTTTCGGATACTCGCTAAGTCTGGAAAAAAGACATTCTTCCAGCAACACCTAAACATCTGTTCCGGCACAGACAGCCACACAAGGAGGCGATTTTCACAGGCGCATATATGTTTTATTATGAAATTAGATTTGCGCCGCGAGAGGATATATTTACATGAATGTTATGCTGGAGACCCTCGTCTGTATTTGCAAAAGTTATATGAGAAGCGCACATTTTCATGCCAAACAGCGGCCATATTCATCTAGAGGAAAAAAAAATCCACAGCATATCCACCGGGTGAATGATGATGAGTGGGGCGAAGCTCCGGAGGGGATCATCGGTAAACCGTGAATACTCCGAGTAATTCGCCCAGTATATGATCAAGTACACATGTGAAACACACCGTGTGTATATTAAACATCAAACTTTTATTGTAATAGTGGTTTACGTGGTCCCTTCATTGCAACGGTCCCCCTAGCGTACGTCGCCGCACTTAATCGAACGATTGCCTTCCACCAATGACACGCGCCATATGTGAATCTTCCGTGAATTTTGCCCAGTACATCATCAACGACGTGAGATCGGGCGCGTTTATACTAAAGGGTCGATGAGAGTAATGGCGACTTGCAGCTCACTTTAATTTTACATGTACGCTGTGAATTTTTATTGTTTAATCACGCACAGGAGAAATCTCACACAGGCACTACCTTGGAGGTCAAAATCAAGTGCCTATATATACGGGGCGGTCAGTGAACGGTTCTGCAGCGCGAGCAGTCGGTTTTTTCGATCGAGAAACTCGCTAGCAGACGCTGCCTGCGTCGACCTCACGAGGCGAGAGAGGGGGGAGGGGGGACTAGAGCATGCATTTGCAACGGATGAATGGATGTATGCTATGAGCGTCCCCTTTATAACGGGGCGGTGAAAAGTGTGCCACCAGGCTCGACAAAAAAAAAAAAAAAAACTTTACTCGTTTTTTTTTAGCGTTGGCCTAGTGTCTTTACTTCAATTAAAACTATTTTACTCCAGAAGAAAAAAAAAACTTAAGTTTTCAGCTCCGTTCTCTGCCCTTTACGGCAGAATGTCCTTATTTTTTGTCCAATATTTATTTTTGTCCTTTCTCTCTAGTTTTCTGCCACCAATACTATAACCGTCTCTTACTTATTTCAATCGCGGGTGTGTTCAGCTTTCCATTGTCTCAAAAAAAAATCACAGCATATCCACGGGGTGAATGATGATGAGTGGGGCGAAGCTACGGAGGGAATCATCTGTAAACCGTGAAACTCTTCCGTGAAATGCGCCCAGTACATAATATAAAGAGTGTGAAACATCGTGTATATATTAAACATCAAACTTTTATTGTACTGTTGGTTTACGTGGTCCCTCCATTATCACTTGTGATCGGTGAAATGCAAGAAAGAAGTCCGCTCCCGAGCGAAAGAGCGCCAAGAGCGACCGCTTTCCCCGCTCGCACTGTGCGAATTAAAGGCAAGGCTAGAGGGAAGACAGGACGCGCGTTCCACGACGCGAGGTCGGTAGCATGCCCAACGAAAGCCAACGGAACGTGATCGTGCAAGTGCTCCGGCTTTGCATCGCCTCATGGTTCCATTTAGCGTCCCAAAACCAAACATATTGCTCAAGGTGTGCCTTGCGTTTTTCGTAGAAAGAATTTCTTTATCATGTACACTAAGACGAAAAGTTGAAAGCTCACTAGAGTGTATCGCCCGCAAAGTATGTCTTTTAGTGTGATTTAACTCTCGTACGGCAGGGTCCTCGCGCCGTTGCCGGTCCACCTCGCCCGTTGACGATCGGGCGAGGTGGCTACATAGAACTACTACTACTACACTTTAAGAAAAACATCTGGCGTTCTTTCGTTCTGCTTTTACAAAACATCTGGCGTCTTTCGTTGGTTTATTTCATCAATCAACGGCGTTTTGAACAAAATTTTTATTGTTTAATCACGCACAGGAGAAATCTCACCAGGCACTACCTTGGAGGTAAACAATGGCTGCTAATGGCAATGAGAGACAGAAGAAGTCGGCTTTTAGCTAACACTTACACTTCTACTTCTACTAACGTTTCCTACTGGAACATGCCAATGGCTGCTAATGGGGAATGAGAGACAGAAGAATTCGGCTTTTAGTTAACGCGCACGCTGCGAATTTTTTATTGTTCAACAACGCACAGGAGAAATCTCCCACCGGCACCACCTTGGATGTCAAAGCGTAAGACTTGTTACTCACTACTACGACCACGACGACTACGAGGGACGAACGGGTGCCGCCTTAAGGAGCTTCGCCCCTAAAACCCAAGGCGTCATGTAGGCTCGTGCCCAAACGTACACCGTGTGGATGTCTCCACATTCAATCAGAACACGCTCCGCCGTTTCCTGATCTTCCCCGCAGCAAGTGCATTGTCCTTCTTCTTTACTAAATCTCGCTTTATAACTACCCGTTCTAAGGCAACCCGATCTGGCTTCAAACAGTAAGCCCTTCCCATTGATTTGTCGTAAAATGCCTCCCTCCTTATGTCATTTTTGCCCTTTCGGTAGTTACTCAAAGCCGGTTTTTTTCTCCATAGCTGCCATCCAGTAAATCCTATCCACCTCTCTGACTCTTCGATTAACGCTCTTTGTTTACATACTTCTTACACTACCAGCCGTCGAAACTCAGCGAGCGCCTCCACGCCATCCAGGGATCTTTCTGAGAACTAGAGTTGGCTACGACAGCGCCATCTAGTGAACAGTGCAAGAACTAGAGGGGGCTACCTACTACTACATACTGCAGAGGAGGGACAGACCCACACCCTAAGGAGCTTCGCCCTAAAACTGCAAATGCATTTTAGATGCGAAGCAGCTCTTTGACTAGCCTGTGTAACGCTGTCCCTCCGTCTGCACAAACGCGAGGCAACGCGCTTCCTTCGGCGCAGGTGTTGGAGCGTTGCCAAGTAGATCACGCGGCAGCTGGGCGTTGACGTCACGCTCCCCTCGCATGCTGAATTCCCTCACAGGTGCGCGCATACGTCACTCGCTCCCTCACCCGCCGGAGCGCCCGCAGCTGCCGGCTCCAACGCCCGCTCGCCTCCCGTGTCTGCGTTTCGAACAAACGTTTACACCAGCAAACGCTACACCGAGTTTCGCTTCAAACGAATCTTCCAGCACTCACCGCAGCACCCGCGTTAGCGCCGTTCAACCCGTGACGCCACCCGCGCGCAACGCTGTTGCTTCGCATCCCATCAGGGTTTCCTTCGGGGAGATGATCCAATTTATTAATCGAGGTGGATGTTCAAAGACCACAGGCGGTTCTGTAGATCCTTCAATCCATACATACGCCATCTGTAATAGCTAATCGTTCACTTCATTGTGGTTTAGTGCCTAAGGCGTTGAGCTGCCGAGTTCGAGGGTATGGGTCTGGTTCGTCGAAATGGTGGCTATCTTTCGATAAGGGTGCAATGCGAAACGTCCCGTGTATTAAAATTAGGTGAAGATTAAAGATCGTCCTGTTGAAAAAGTTAATCCGGAGTCGGGCACCACAACGTGCCTCAGTATATCTTCTTTTCCGCATGTGAAAAAAAAACGGAGTCCAACTGCTCTTTAAGGTGACAAGTTCCCTAAACTGAGAATTCTTCATTTCAATTTCGGCCTCTGTTAGCGTTCTGCATACAGACACGGCAAACCACGAAAGCAGAGTGGCGTGATAGTTCAAGATTGGTTGAAAAAGAACACCAACTCCAAACATAGCATATTCCACAGGTGATCTCACACGCTACCAGCGAATGAGACGACTAGAACATTGCAATTCACCAGTACCTTCATTCCCTTTCTTGGAGTATCACGGCGAAGCCATTGATACTTCGGGCTACCTTTTCGCTTTTGCCACTGACAATGCTCTGCCTTTAGGCCCGCGATACAGATATCCGAAGAACATTATGCACTTCATGTGTCTTTCGGATTTGTATTGTCTAAATAATTATTTTACGGGAATAGTATTCGAGTACTGCTATTTTCGGGTATCGTAATTGCAGCGCGTTTACAGATTAAGGATATGGAGGGACACTGCTCTAAATTATCGCTAATCATGAGTGAACGCTTCACGCCTTGTTGTTGGAGTGACGCTTTGTCGTCACTCGTATATGTGATTCCGTACCTCAGATTCCAAGTGGTCGAGAGAGGAAAGATTGAAAGAATCATCAGATGAGTTATCAAACAGGCGACCGGATTTTCGATGCTACATCTAATGAGAAATTACATCAAATAGGGCTCGACACCACGTGAGAAGATCTTAGATGCTCAGAGAATCGCGCAATATGAAAGAGTAACACAAAGTAAAACAGGCAGTAATATACTAGATGAATTGGGCATAGACTACACAAATCAATTTGGCTTCGAAAATGATATCCCTTACGAGATAAGGAAATGCTTACTAGTCTTGCAAACACCAAAAAACATGCATCCCAATCATTAGGCCCGTAGCCAGCAATTTCTATAGCGGGGGGGGGGGGGGGGGGGAGGGGCCCTTGCTCAGCACCTTGACTTTTTCAGAAAAACACCTATTTTCATTTATTTTGCTAAAAACACATACTTCACCAAAATTTCAGGGGAACCCGGGCTCGTAGCCCCCCCCCCTCCCCACTGGCTACGGGCCTGCCGATCATCATCAGGCAAGGAGAGCATAAAGAGCGAAGAATATACATAAGAGCATAAACGAATTTCCAGAAACAACGTACGTAGACGCGACCAAGTACAAAGGAAATAACCACATGCCTATAGCAGTAGTGGACTACAAAGGAAATCATGAGGTCAGTGGTTCGGCAAGAACGACCTTCGCTGAAGAGGCGGAGGGAAGCAACCATTGCACTGTCCATAGCGTCCACCTCAACTGCACTAATTTTAAGCGGAGACGGCAGTGAGAAACTTTGCACGAGGGTATATATGAGAAATAGCACTAAGAATATTGGCTGAACACAATGGCCCGCGAACAACCGATATAACCTGGGCTCGCCCTCAATCCTCTTTGCCCGGCAATGAGGCTGCTCACCAGACAGCTCGAGGACTCACCGACCGAGCCTCTGGGTTGCCATGTTCGAGCTGGGAGGAAGATGAGCGATTTGACAAGATGACCACTTACAGAGAAATGGCGCAGCATTATAGGCTATAAGCAGGAAACTTTATCCTCCAGCACAGAAGTTATTGAACAAAGGACAGTCGGTGGCATGGCTCCTACTTCAGATACGTACGTTCCTTAGTCCGGTAACGATGAACCACTGTGCACCGGAACTTTATTCGGGCAAGTGTAAATTTTGCAATAACAGAGTGGACTTGAGCCACACGCTCTGGGCGTGCCCGGAGGCTTCCATAAGGGGCGAATTCCCAGACGGGCGTAAGTGAAAGGCCGCGCTCCTCAGCTCCGACTCGCAAATACAAGCACATTTAGTACGGCCGGCCAAAGACGCCGCCAGGGCCCACAGGATCATGGACGACGTATAGGTTGCCCCCCCCCCTTCTGAAAGTGGGGAGGAATCTTCCTGCTAAATAGATATTGTTTATGATCATCATCTTAACTTCGATTTTCTTGTCGGCGACTTTGCTTAGACCAGTCAAGCTCTGTTTTATGTAGTAATCCTGGTCTACCGAGGCATATCCGGTGACTTCCAGCCCTTTATTCAGACCGTCGCGGTCCCCGGGAAGATTACCGTAATTTAAACGACCCCAATAGAAGAGATGAAGTGTCTCCGCCATCTTTTCATCGCTCTATGCTAATTAATCACACCTGAATTAAACGCTCCGACTTAGGGTAGGTTACGAAGAGTATATAATAAAACGAGCGTCTTGAAAGACACTATAACTTGCCTTCTATAAACTCAATCTTGAACTAAGGTGTCTTATTCGCCAATTCTGCGAAAGTGTATTAGCGATTGTGTTGTTCTTGTAGGAAAGACGCACTCCGTAAAGGTGTTCTCACAGATGTATATTTAGTGCAAAGGCTACGATGCTTGTGTGGCCAGCAACATTATTGATATGTGGAACTATTTGGGACTCCCGTGTTGA
Source organism: Rhipicephalus sanguineus (assembly GCF_013339695.2). Lineage (NCBI taxonomy): Eukaryota > Metazoa > Arthropoda > Arachnida > Ixodida > Ixodidae > Rhipicephalus > Rhipicephalus sanguineus. The sequence goes on from NC_051181.1 coordinate 92,856,758, forward strand.
CACCAAGATACGTTCATCATCCGGAGCGCCTCTGAATGTAAAAGAAAGAAATGTAGTCAGCAATTTCAACGGACAAAAAATCTTCTCGCGCACTAGGATCGCATATCTGCAAACAATTTAACCCGATTAAGTTTCACGATACCCAGATGGCATTCTAGGACAAGCGCATCGTTGTGTTTCTTGTATATTGTTCAGGTTAACAGCGCTGATTTCTCACTTTTTTTACAGTGAGCATGCAACATTTAGCCCAACAGTTAGTTTTCGTGAACTACATTTGTACGCAGAAGCGATTGTGCACGATCACCAGCAACACCTAACGATAGGCCAAAATGATTTCTGGACCAGGTGAATCATTTAGCGAAGTTTGTCCCATTTGGTCCATAAATTTACAACACGCTTACAACTAGCGGCAACCATACGAACTAGCGGCAAATAAAAGCGGTTCAATACCTAAGTTTGTCTGCCTTGCATATCATAACAGAAAGCATTAAAGACTGATACAGTAAAACCTTGGTGATACGATCACGGCTCGTACGAATTTCGTGGTGATACGAATTTTTCTGTGGTCCCGGCCAATGCCCATTATCCTGCAATGTATTGGAGTACGGTTGTTGCGAACCGGTTTGCACCTCGCGACGTTTGATACGAACGTACGCTAGCGCACAGGTACGAACAGGTGCGTCCGCGTTGTAGTGGAAGAGGACGCGGCAGTCACGCGCGGGCGCGTGCATGCGCGCTGCGCGACCATCAACGGTGCGTCGCCGCCTCCGAGATAGTGCGCGCGAATATTGGAGGCCTTTAGGCGCCTTCGCGTTTAGGTTACAGATGACGCTGATGTCGCGCTTCCTTTTTTTCGACTCGTTGACGCGTGCTTCTGTGCTTGAGGGAGCAGCGTCTTTGTACTGTGTTAACACGTGCCTGCCACGTCGATGCAAGCCATGTCCCCGCAATCAGACGTTCTATGAAACAAGACTGAAACTTGGGCTGCGGGTCCGCTATGAAGGCCCATTAAAGGTGGACCAAGACCCCAAGAGACGAAGCTGGCAGTCTTGGCGAAGGAGCTTGGCCTCCAGCTATCGTGTGCAAGCGCTCCTTAAGTCACTTTCGCCGCTGTACTTTGGTGTCATGCAGAAACGCGTAGTAAGATTAGGAAGGGGCTACTAGCAGTCACGGGGCACAAGACATCTGGTTCATTAATTACACAAGCGCGCATGCACCTTATATACGAGCACAAGTATGATCGTTGTAGTTTAAAAACGTTACTGGCAATCATTCAGAGCTCTTCATGACGTCGCTGCGCCCCTGAGAAACGCTGAATCAAAACGTATGCCAACTGTATGTTGTCGCATACTAATTTTCCATGTTTTTGTGGGTGATACGAATTCCGGATGACACGAATATTTTTTGTAACCCCGCGAGAATTGTATCACCGAGGTTTCACTACTGTTTGCTATTGATAATCTTTTTTATTGATAAGCTAAGGTTTTAAACGTCTGAATTTCGCACGTGTTTCAATTATACCATGCTAATCAATTTAAATATCTCCTTTATTCCACACTTGATAGCTTTTACTGTTGCTTTTAAATGCAAAACGTCATCGAATTAGTTATTAGTTAATGGAGGAGGAGGAGGAATAAACTTTATTATCAACCAGCAGTTTAAGTGCCTTGGTCTAGGCATCCCACGTGGGGACGTCGAGGTCTTGCCTCTTCGCCGCCTCGCGGGCTTGCTGGATGGCCCATAGCTGATCGTCGAGAGAAAAAAATCACAGCATATCCACGGAGTAAATGATGATGAGTGGGCGAAGCTGCGGAGGTTCATCGGTAAACTGTGAATCTTCCGTGAATTCTGCCCAGTACATCATCACCGACGTGAGATCGGGCGCGTTTATACTAAAGGTTCGATGAGAGTTATGACGACTTGCAGCTCACTTTAATTTTACATGTACGCTGTGAATTTTCATTGTTTCGAATACCATTGCTTTAGAAAACATCTGGCGTCTTTCGTTAAGCAGCTGGCGTCTTTTCGTTTGCTTTAGAAAGATGTGGCGTCTTTTCGTTTTGCTTTTAGAAAACATCTGGCGTCTTTCGTTGGTTTATTTCATCAATCAACGGCGTTTTGAACAAAATTTTTATTGTTTAATCACACACAGGAGAAATCTCACCAGGCACTACCTTGGAGGTAAACAATGGCTGCTAATGGGAATGGGCGGCAGAAGTCGGCTTTTAGCTAACACTTGCACTTCTACTTCTACTAACGTTTCCTACTGGAACATGCCAATGGCTGCTAATGGGAATGAGAGACAGAAGAACTCGGCTTTTAGTTAACGCGCTCGCTGCGAATTTTTTATTGTTCAACAACGCACAGGAGAAATCTCCTACCGGCACCACCTTGGAGGTCAAGATCTGGTACTAGCGTTAAGACTGGTTACGCACTACGACGGGGACGAACGGGTGCCGCTTTAAGGAGCTTCGCCCCTAAAATAATTTCTTCGTTACCAGGAATTCGTCATGCATTACGATACAGCCCACAACTAGATTTGTTCTCCGCCCTGATAACCAAGCTGAAAGTTCTTACTTTCACATTTCGGCGTACAATGGCGCGTATCATTATATATCGCACTATGACTTTAGAAGAGCAGCCAATGAAATACAGACGAAGAGGGCAGAATAGTGAGGGACGGGCGCTTACTTCGAACTATATAGTTGGAAGTCTGGACAATCCTCAAACACGTCAGGGGGATACTAACGAGGAGGAGAACGACCCATCCAGAATGGCCCCTCGCGAAATTCTGGCTCACCAGCGAGGTACTCGACAAAAATACAGCGCCCCCCACAAATCATTAGAAGGAGAGGGCGCGATTGACCTCCGTAGGATTCAAACGGGGGTCTTCCCAAATCTACAAAGATTGAACAAAATTTTCCCAACGATGTATGGGCACGCCTGTCCGTGGTGTGGCGGCTCGCCATCTCTATATCACATCTCGTGGGGATGCCTAAACCGATCACCAACTTTAGATGCCTTTTTAGGCCAGTACAACCTATCTAATACTTTCGAGCAATGGGAGGCCCAGCTCGACAGCTCTGACCCGGAGGTACAGCTTGCGCTTCTGGGTCACGTCAGGCAGGCCAGCAGTAGCCAGTGGAGCCCTGTACTTGGGGCCCCACCCATCGAGCTCATGACCCCTTATCCCAACCCTTATGAATAAACTTGTATTACTACTACACCCGGGGGGGGGGGTGGGCCCTGTGTACTTGTACCGTCTTGGTCTTTGTTTCTTTTGCAGCTCTTCGAAAGTCAATGTCTGAAGCAACTGGCCCAAACGAAGGTTTTATTATGGTATCACAGGCTATTTTATTGCACCCCGCGTGACAAGGAGCTCACCCAATCAGTGCATCGAGGCCATCGCACAAGTCGTCCTGTGGCACTGATGCCACCACGTGCCTGCGCTACCACATTACTGCAGTCGTTCTTTCTGCTCATCATCCGAGACTAAAATACTAAAATGACCATCCGAATCATATGCAAATGATCCGCAATTTCTCGCGCTAAAAGGTGCTAACCGGAAAGCAATCGAATGTGCACCAAGAACAGAACTTCCATAAATTATGCATTTTTCCCCACCCGTCGTGTCAAGATCCTGGTGGTATCATTTGATGAAAAAATCAATAAAACAAAGCCGGGCTTTCGCCTGGTATGAGGGAGTTACTAGGATTAAATTCTGGAGCCACCAGAAACCCACCGGTGTTCACAACAGGTAGCATTGTCCCCAGGTTCGATCAATTTCCATTTGTGTGGTTTTCTACTGCTTTGTATTGTCTTTTTTGTCTACATTTGTCTTGTCTTGCTTTTGTACATTCAGCGCTCTCTGTTCCTCAGAAAAACACGGGTACCGGCACAAGTGCTACACAGTTACCCACGTTCGTTTCTCATCGGCCGCAAGCACGATAAAAACAGTATTTTTTTTCTTAATTTAAACAACACTTTCTCAATGAAAACTTTCAAGAACATCCCAAGAAGTTTGCGAGATCTACCTCTAAGATGCGGCACGTTTGGAATACAGGTTGACATGTCCTACGTCGAATATGACCAATATAAATTTATAATTTCCAAACGAGTTCTCGTTAAAAGGCATTTGAAGTAACCCCTGTTTCTTCAATATTTTATTACCGTGAGTACGGAGCAGGACTACTTTTTTATCGCGATACCATTTATATTGGCCCCCCAAGCGCATTCTTTTCATCGATGTCGGGGTCGACCAGAGCTTCTCAAAAAGTCCCAGTAGCGATAACATCTCCTGTGCGTTGCATGCTCCTTGTGCGAGTGAAAGGGTGTAGGGCACCCGACAAACCACAATTCAAGGGGAGAGGTAGTACACAAGCCGCCCCTGTCTAGCGAAAGGTCCGTGGGGTTCGGGGAAGGGTCGCAGGGGAAACGGGTTGCTGCGTGGCTCCTAAAGAAATGTGCACTTAGATCCGTCGGAAGCGGTCGCGCGCGCCCTACCTTCACAAGAATTAGTAGACATTTGATACCGTTGCACATATTTTGTCCAGATCGCTATTTGTGTTTCAGGAGCCGCAATTCCTTACGTCAGCGTTTCCCTGAGTTAAGCCAGGTCGGATGATAAAGGAGTCAGCTGCTAGTTTTACTTCGTATAACAATCTAATTTGTTGCTACCGCATTCATTGTTTCGCCCTGACGGCGAAATTGTGACGTTTTGTTTAGTACACACTGATTGAAGTTCAATACCAATCAATCAATTTTTATTGTTTGTCATTTTTAAAAAAAGAACCGAGGAGCGGCGAATAAAAGGCGAATATGTATGCTATATACCCCCGTATTAATAACTCCCTTGCCAAGTGCCTTGAGGCATTAATGAACGAGATCAATATGAACGCTCGCGCCAGGACAGTTATATTAGATAATACGGGAGGCACAGGTTATTCTATACGTATGTCTGATCTTGTGAATCTGTATTGTTTTGGGACGGTGCAGTCGAATGGCAAGTCGTCAAGCAGTATTTAGAATATCTGTTCGGTGCAAGAATACGAATTCGAAGTAAAGTTCAATGAGCATGAATTTCAGGTTTTTGAACGTTCATTCATAAATATATATACACAGCCACTTTCTCGTAAGAATTATCAGTGACGCCATTTGCCTTACTTAGTAGCAGCGTTTTCATGCTTTTGCCACGATATCTTATCAGCTGAAACATCACTATATATAGATATTTAGAGTGCTTTTCAATCAAATGTCCTACTTCATCTACTCCCATTTGCTCCAATATTCATCTGAGTCACTTTGATTTGACTGTATTCGCTCATGTATATCTAAATGCTGCATCATATGAAAAATGGCGTCAGTTCAAGCCAGCTGATCGCTGAGCTGAACTTTTCCAAAAGAGTTGTAATGAGGGAGCAAATTGGGCGTGCTCTAATATACTTATGATGGCCAGCGTAAACAAGACAGAGAGCGAGAATAATGTGCATGTTGCAAAGAATGTCCCAAAAGAGCGCTGTTGTAATAAAATTTATGGCATGCTGTAGCATTTTGGTGGCGTGGCAGCCCCGGTAGGAAATGCTGCGCCTAATTGTGGCGCGTCAGAATTCCATTATCTACTTCAATGCACAAACTCTCATTTCATAAGGAGGTTTATGCCATTTACGGGACCCATACTGCCTTTTGCGGTGAATTTTTATATGACCTGAAGTTTAGAAGGTTGCGTGAAAAGGCTGTGTGAACAGGGTTTTTGGTCGATAATATCACTAAAATTTGTTTGTTTTCATTTTATTTCAGTTAAGGAGGACGACGGTTATTCATATTTATCTTTAAAGCCATACAATTGTATTCTATATGTCAGTGGCGTTGTTTCAAACACTTCACGTGTGTTACTTTGACTCAGTGTAACGCGATACCTTTCAGCTTTTTTTTTTTTACATGTATAGCGATTGAATTTACAGAGCAGAATGTTGCAATGCTGAGTTTTAAAGAATGTTGCAAGAAAAAGATATCCGGATATGCGGAGATATACGGAACATGTACAGCAAGAGTGTACGAATACTTCGAGCGACTCGTTAACATCATGTGTGCAGAGAGGTCTAAGAGAAATTTGGTAATGGATTTACTTGTTTTCGCTTATTAAGGGCCGTTGGTAAGCTGAATACATAATGACTATCTCCGGAAATCTGCTTGCGAAACACTGTTCAAGGTTTCGTCTGAAAGATTACGCTCACAACAAGGGCGATCCAAACACCGTTGCAGCTCCTTCACATTAAGCTGAAAGACTAATGTCTTGTACTCTCTTCAAGCACTAATTGAGTACTCGGGCCATCTGCGCTTTCAAAGAGAGTTATAGATTGCTGTTATTTGGCTGCTTTTGTACCAGAGAGCTGGCGTGAGTGCTCCTTCGAGATTACTGCGTTAAGTGCACTGAAGGCAATCCATTAAAGATTTGAATGTAGAAACTCAAAGGAAGCAATAAACATTTACGAAAATGTAGTCCACATACTAGTGCTACTATTATAAAATTTAGGAGGCCGCGTACTTAAAAGCACCTGGAAGCATGTTGCAATATCAGAATGTACAAATAGCAAAATACAGCACCGCAACGAATACAAAAATTGCAGGAGTTGACAAAAAAATTCGGCAGATCCTACGCATTGTGCAAATCGAGATCATCCGAAGCAGCCAGCGTGCAGCACCCTATGCCTGATGTTTCTTGTTTTAGCCAAGCGTGAGGAGGTGAATGACGTGTTTGTGTGAGTTGAGTAGTGCGCATATCCCGCGCTTACCAGACACGCCGAGTACACGTAAAAGGTAGGTCATGGTCTGAGGTTACGTCGGCAGTCACGCTAGAGCAGAGGAAGAGGGCAGAGTTATGTTGGAACCCCAGAAGCTCTTCCTAGTCGAACCTCTAAGCCTTTTCGACGTCCATCGTTAGGAATCGCGTGCAGGTTGACAACGCGTACGCTCTAATGGACATAGACATTATTTGTGATGCAATTAGACAGAATTGCGCGTGCAAACTGTGCGGCGGAAGTGTTGAGTTATTCGGAATTGCGTCGCAGAGTCTTTGCTGCCGTTTAGAACTTTAGAGACTTAACGATTGCGATATTGGATGCTGTTCTTTGGTTTAAGGATGGCGGTATCGCATGTGCCAAATCCTACAATGATTTTCATTCAGGCCTTCTCATAACACAGTCAATTTGCTGAGAGAACATGACCAGAATCGACAATACACTGCGGATAGAGCTGCATGACAGCTCACAAAAGAAGCAAGGCAGGCAATAATACAGGCTCGAAAGTGAAAAAAAAAATTGGGGGGACGCCTAAACTTCGCCTTTAAGAGTTGAACGCGATAGCGATATTCTGTTCCTAGTGCGCAGTTCGAACACTACGAGTGTTTAACAGAATGCGCGCACTAAGGTGTCTGACTTATGTAATGGGTAGCATGCTTTAAACCAGGAGCAATTATGCGCGAGAAACTTTTTCGAAGTTGCGATGCACCCCCTACGTGGTCCTAAGGGAATACGCGCAGTAATGTGTGTGCCTTTTGTAATGGGTGGCTATCTTTAAACCACGAAGTCGTTATGATATTGACATGGTGTGACGCCCGATGGCAATGTACGCTTGTACCACGCAATATTACTGTGATATAACATCTCGTACTGTGACACCTGTATACAGGACGCGTATTTTTGGGAAGCATGAAAGTTACTTTCAGTGCAGCTCCAAGCAGAGGCGTGGCTGTGTGGTAGAACACCTGCTTGCCACGCAGACGCCCTGGGTTCGATTCTCACTCGGACCCAATATTTTTATTATTTATTTTATTGCAGCTTCTTCCATTTTTCGCTCACGGACAAGATGATGATTTTTCGCTCACAACCAACGGCCCCGACGCCGACGGCGGAATTTCTGTGATACGAGCTCTTTAACGCTATCGCGTTAAAAAAATGACTTACGATTATTACCAAGCTTCTAGCTACTAAATAAAATATCTGAACTATGTTTGTGACAAAAGCTGTTTACTTTTCAGCTGTTGTCTTTCTTTAAACACAATTATCTCAAAACCATACTTATTATTGCTTAGGTGCCACTATTTCTCATGTATTCCAAGATAACCAGTTTATTATTTTTCCTCGTATTATACGTAAGTGCATACTACTATTGTAGCAGAATTGCAATTACGCACTTCAAAGACCTGTTAAAAAGTCTGAAACATGCAAATTAACTGAAAATGTAGTTTGCTATGGTAAAAAATTCACAAAAATTCTAGTGTTACTTATATTTAAATAATTCTGCGGCAGTTAAAAGAGCGGAAAATTTGAAAGAAAATTATATATGGATTATGTAGATATCCAGTTTAGTCACTCAGAAAACGGTACCTCAAATGGCCAGAAATGCGTCGGACGTACAATGCTTACACTGTGACCTTAATATTATAGATGCGCAACTAAAATCGAATTTGTTGCAGCTTTGGCTCGAATACAGATACAGCATCAAGTTACTCGACAAGAGACAAAAGGAAATAGAAAGGTATATAGCTACCAAAGAAAGCGTGTTCTCAAAGCGAAAGGTCAACGACCCACCGAAGCGTGGGTCTGTTTGAATGGGAACGGCAAGCAGTGAGCGACTTCACGGGGGTAATGGATTCTTATTTCACTTCAAAGAAAAAACAAACACTACATAAAACGATAATACATCGCGCCTTGCGACGCGTACCAAATACGAAGTCCATTAGGGGCGATAACATTCTGGACTGCTTCGGCATAGGCCTTGTGTCGCGCCCTTCTTTGGTGCGTGGATCCATTTACGCTTCGCGTGAGCTGGATCGCTGATGTGGTCGCCGAATCGGTTGGATGCGTTTTGTGCACAACAATATCGGCGTTGTCTCCTATCCACGCCGTCAAATATGAGTTCGACATTCAGCGGACAGATGTTCGCGTACCCACAATAGCATATTTGTTATTGACATGTACGTATGTTTTGCCATCATGGTGTTATTCGCCCCTACGCATAAAATCACGTGAAACATTTGACGTTGCACGTGGAGATGGAACCACGGAGTGTTCTTTTTGCTCTTGAGTTATTGACCACATATGTGTCCGTTCACTGCGAGAAATCCACTCGGCCCCTCGGTTCGGAAAAAAATGTGGCGACGACCGTACGTTTAAATAAAGTACCCGAAAAAGCATGTGACGCTGCCATTGTTCAGAATGTGGAACTGATGGTTTATGCAACAATGTTATAACGTTCAATTCTTCATCTTTGGGGCTCCAAGTATCCTGGTGGTTTGGTAAAATTTTATTGTTGTCCAGAGACGTGACAAGAGCGCAGTGGGCTCCTCCCACGTTGGGATGGGCAGACTAAGTCTGACCACCGCATCGTGGGCTTTCTGGATGGCCCAAAGCTTATCCCCATCGTTGCGGCTTCTTTTGGCGGAGCACCTCTAGGCTTGGTTGGCCTTATCGGTGCCCAGTAAGGCGTTAGAACAGCAATTGCATGCCATTTTTTTTAAACTTGGAAGCTGTCATACATGTTCAAAAGCGGCTCAAGGCAGTCAATGTTTTGCCGATACGTATAAAGATTACAAATGGCTGCCAGTTACAAAGCAATATTTTGCTGAAGATAATGAATTTGTGAAGGTACCAAGCCATTTGAAAACAGCAGGGGAAATCATAACAAAAGTCATGCATTACACATCATACCCTTGCCAGTTGAACTAATATACTTCCAATTTTCTAGGAAACAACACTATTGTTATCTTTGGTCATTTTTCCCTTACAAACTCTAGGGCCACCGAATGGAATTACGCTGACGCACTATGGGCTGGAAAGCAAAGTAAGAGGTACACTATAGGCAATATTGTGTTGTAAATCGTTCGCACCGTTTGCCTTTGTCTTTATTTCCTGAAAAAATTCTATTGCAGCGGCTGCAATTTGCGCACATTTTGGAACGAGGTGAAGCATTAGCAGCGGTGTCCTTTTTCAAGTTGACAATTTTTGTTCTGTTTAATCTTTTAGCTTGTTGACCTCATAGACGACGCTCACAATAAGATCACCCCAAAACGTTCTGCAGTTGTGCAGGTAATAGCAAGTGGAGGGCCTGGTGTCCTGAAGCCGTGGCACTCGCTCTGCCAGTTATTCATCCATATAGCATTTATAACTAGGCGTGTTGTAAAAACAACAACATTTCGCTATTACAAGCAAACGTGACCTTTATTGGCAGTGGCTAGGAATCATAGCGTTAACATCACGCAGAAACACGATGGCGCGCGCTGCTCTTTTTTTAGTAACCTGGCATTTAGTGGCATGCTCTAATCAACCCCGATGTCATCTAACAGGCGACTCGATTGCATCAGAATTTTCGTAGTATTGCTAACATTTCAAAATATATTTTGCATTTTTCTTAGCGAGATGAAAGTGGCAGTATATAGTAAGATATGGACATCTGCATAGAAGCAGTCTACATATCCTTCGTCTGGAAACATATTGGTCTAACCACGTGAGTAAATATCAAAATGCGAAATACAATACCTATCAACAAAATCAACACAATATTAATGTAATATGCAAATCTAAACGTCGAATGGCATAATCGGAACTGAGTTATATTGCAGTACAGCTGAAACGTTAAGGAAGTATTAAAACGCCATTGGTTATATTCCATATTCTACGGTAATCTTTCTGCGAGCAACCAAAAAAAAAAAAAAACAATGGGAAAGAAGTGTGACAGATAAATTATTAACCGGAAAGCTCTGTTTGCCGAAAATGGATATTCCTATATGAGATATGCTCATCGCATGCAGGAATGCCGGCGGCTACAAAAGATTTGATGGATGGTCCACAAATAATGCAGCATCAGTATTGACTGAGCCGTTTCTTATCTAGGCGTCTTATTTACGGCCAAACATATCTGCTAATTATAGCGCACATAGGGAGAGTAGCGTCTGTGCCACTGTGCTCTATTGGAAGGGAACAAAGGTAACGGAACAAATATGGAAGTACTCAAAGCCACTCAGCGTCTCGTGCTCAGATAATCCTACCTCTCATTTGCTAATGGGTGATTCCACGAGAGATCGAACATGCCTGTCCGGTCGCATTTTTTGTTTTGCCTGGGTTTTTTATATGTAGTGTGGGCACATTCAAAGTGCACGGAACTGAAAATTTTATTTCCAAGAAACGCTCCCAGCGCGCAAAAAAAATATTTGAAGGTGGCGGCGCGTGCCTCCTGTTTTTGCTCACTGCAATGTTTTCGGATTTCACGGCCGAATTTAGCGCGAACTATAAATGATGTGTCTAAAATTTCTTTTGCTGGTTTTAATACGCATTACTGTGAATTACATCCATGCTTTTTTTATGCCGTCCTCAAAAAGAAGAAAATGTGAAAAAATGGCAAACACGGCCGAAATCAAAAAAGGGTCCTAAGTTTGAGGCGCCTTGGCGCCTTTACTATTTCAAACAGAAACTTGAAAACAGTGTCACCTATAGAAAAGAGCCTCTGCAACATTTATACGGAAGATCATTTTCCTACAGGCAGCGCAAAAAAAAGAAAAAAATAGTTAAAGAACCGAGTTTTTTCAAAAAAGTACATTTTCAAAAAATAAAATAAAAAAAACCCCGGTCTCAATTTTGACGGCAATTTTTTATCGAAGAGCGCTTATGTCAATTAACACACGGTTTTAATATCATATGTCCTCATTTGCTTTGTTTACGAGATATAACTGGCCAAAATGACCCTTGCTGTGAGTGCTCACTTCAGTGCGACTGATGGTTGTTAATAGCTTGCATTGTGCGTAAATCGCAGTTTTATTTATTCTGCTGCAGCAAAACCTTGCTCTGGTGGCTTTTCGTCAAGAAAAATGTGTTCTCAGATTTTATTTGGTTCTATCGTGTGCGAAAGTGGGCTGCTGCCGCCCTAAAGCGTGATTCCACGAGAGATCGAACATGCCTGTCCGGTCGATATTTTTGTTTTGCCTGGGTTTTTTATATGTTATGTGGGCACATTCAAAGTGCACGGAACCCAAAATTATATTTCCAAGAAATGCTCCCAGCGTGCCAAAAAAGTATTTGAAGGTGGCGGCGCAGACCTCCTGTTTTTGTTCACTGCAATGTTTTGGGATTTCAAGGCCGAATTGAACGCGAACTATAAACGATGTGTCGAAAATTTTCTTGTTGGTTTTAATACGCATTACTGTGAATTACATCCATGCTTTTTTCCAAGTATTTCAAGGAGCCTTTGCAACATTTATGCGGAAGATCGTTTTACTACAGGCAGCGCGAAATAAGAAGAAAATAGTTAAAGAAGCGAGTTTTTTTCAAAAAAGTACATTTTCAAAAAATAAAACAACTCAGGCCTCAATTTTGACATCTTTTTGTCGAAAAGTGCTTATGTCAGTGAAAACACCGTGTTAATATGTATGTCCTCATTTGCTTTGTTCACGAGATTTAACGGGCCAAAATTACCCTTGCTGTGTGTGCTCACTTCAGTGCGATCGATAGTTGTCATCAGCTTGCATTGCACTTAAGTCTAGTTTTAAATATTTTGCTGCAGTAAACCCTTGCTCTGGTGTGTTGTCGTCAAGAAAAATGCCTTCTCAAACTTTAATAGTGTCTAGCGTGTGTGGGGGTGGGCTGCTGTCGCTCTCTAAATGCCGAACGCGTACGCAGTTTGCAGCTTACAACCTCAACTTACCCCGCCAGTATTCGTTAATCAGAAGCACGCGAGACACCGCGAACACGTGGTTTAGGTCACTTTGTCAAAACTCTCCTTGCACACAGAATAAAGCATCTGTATGCAGCGAAGGCCAACTTAATCTGTAACTAAATGCCACAATCAGCAGGCGCGCTGTTATGCAGTTGTTTTCTCACTGCCTGCTTGCTTCCCTTCCATTACATGCATTGTACGCTCTAACCATCTTCCCCATTCGACGCACACTGTGCCAAAACAACATTTGTAAAAAAGTTAGCTTAATGATTTCCGAGCCGTTTATTTCACTTCCCGCTATCACATGTTTTCGGCGTCGCAGATAATGTCTTCCTGTATCATCTCGACCTTTACCTCAGCGTTTCAGCAGCCAGAAAACGTGCGGTGCGGCATGATTAAGCCATGAGAGTCTGAAGCTGCCCAATTTATGATGTTTTGTTGCCACTTTACTAAAGTGCTTTCCCACGTCGAGGACAGCAGATGTCATTGGTGGCACCAGACGGACATTACCCTTAATTTTGACAAGGAGTGCGGCCTACAAATTAAATATTACAGCCCAAAGCGCTTAGAAACCCTTAGTCATAAAATTTTAAACCGTAAGCAGTTCTGGAAAGGCATTCATGACAGCTGCGCAGGTGTGAGATAATTTGTGCGGCGCCGTTCAGTATAAACGTTTCGGCTTGCTCTAGGTCTAGCTGTTCACTATACGCGATGCGCGCGGCCCATGGCTACGTCCAATTGTTCTGTGCCGATTATTTACGCGTTCACAAAAAGAAGATTGCTGAGGAAAACGTTTTCGTTGCACAAATTTTTCTTCTGTGCTCTTTTTGTTGTTGCCTACCTCTAGAAGCTACTGTCATAGGCTGAGGATCTTCGCGACACCTGCGAGGTCTGCTTGCATTGCTTTAGGCTCCTTAAGGAAAACCTGTCTACATCTAACCGCGATGAGGTAGACCAGGCATTCCTTCAGGAAGAAGAAGCGGTTGATATCTTGAACAGGCGCGCCCATCTTTCCTCTGATGATTGTAGGCGAGGTTGTAGGCTGCAAACTGTTTACACGTGAGCCATTTAGAGGGCGGCAGCCGCCCACTTTTGCACACGCTAGACACAAATAAAATCTGAGAACACATTTTTCTTGACGAAAAGCCACCAAAGCAAGGTTTTGCTGCAGCAGAATAAATAAAACTGCGATTTACGCACAATGCAAGCTATTAACAACCATCAGTCGCACTGAAGTGAGCACTCACAGCAAGGGTCATTTTGGCCAGTTATATCTCGTAAACAAAGCAAATGAGGACATATGATATTAAAACCGTGTGTTCATTGACATAAGCGGTCTTCGATAAAAATTGCCGTCAAAATTGAGACCGGAGTTTTTTTTATTTTGTTTTTTGAAAATGTACTTTTTTGAAAAAACTCGGTTCTTTAACTATTTTTTTCTTTTTTCGCGCTGCCTGTAGGAAAATGATCTTCCGTATAAATGTTGCAAAGGCTCTTTTCTATAGGTGACACTGTTTTCAAGTTTCTGTTTGAAATAGTAAAGGCGCCAAGGCGCCTCAAACTTAGGACCCTTTTCTGATTTCGGCCGTGTTTGCCATTTTTTCATATTTTCTTCTTTTTGAGGACGGCATAAAAAAAGCATGGATGTAATTCACAGTAATGCGTATTAAAACCAACAAAAGAAATTTTCGACACATCATTTATAGTTCGCGCTAAATTCGGCCGTGAAATCCGAAAACATTGCAGTGAGCAAAAACAGGAGGCACGCGCCGCCACCTTCAAATATTTTTTTGGCGCGCTGGGAGCGTTTCTTGGAAATAAAATTTTCAGTTCCGTGCACTTTGAATGTGCCCACACAACATATAAAAAACCCAGGCAAAACAAAAAATGCGACCGGACAGGCATGTTCGATCTCTCGTGGAATCACCCTAATGCACAAACAGGGTACACGATGGTCTTGTTTACAGAGGACCTGGTCTTTCATTTTTACGGCGGCCATTATTTGTTATTCTATCAAAGCCGGAAAGAATAAGGATGCTACCGGAGTTATTCTGGAGCTTGCCTGTCCATGTATGATAGATAGATAGATAGATAGATAGATAGATAGATAGATAGATAGATAGATAGATAGATAGATAGATAGATAGATAGATAGATAGATAGATAGATAGATAGATAGATAGATAGATAGATAGATAGATAGATAGATAGATAGATAGATAGATAGATAGATAGATAGATAGATAGATAGATAGATAGATAGATGAAAAATCGGCAGATCCCACGTGTTGTGGAAATAGGTTTCATGCGGAGCAGTCAGCGAGTACTTCTATGCTGTATTTTATAGCTTTGAGTCAAGCGTTACGAGGTGGATCGATATGTTTTTGCAAGTGCAGTAGCCGTGCGCACATCGTGGGCATACCAGGCACAAAAGGTAACTTATGGTGCGACGTAACGTCAGCCCTCACGTTAAAGTACATACGTCAGTATTATCGAAACTAAGTGCACTTTATAGTGCAATCATGCGAATATCATACGTAACTTTCGTTATCGTATTCCTCCGGGGTCGAGCTATGCTTTATTATAGCTTTCTGAATCACAGGAATAAAAATATAATGTTTATTAGACTGCTATAAAAGTGGAGCCAACACTGCAACCACAGGCGTTAATCTGATATGACACCTGTATCGTAGGAGTACATATGTAGTGTTTATTGCTTTCTTGTAAAACTAGATAGCCAGCACCACAACCACAAATGATGCTGCACCGATATTACGCCTGCATATGCTGTCTTTCCCAACCAGTTTACACACCTGGCGTGGCCCTGTGGTAGAATACTTGTTTGCCACGCAAAATGCTTCGGTTCGATTCCTGCTGAGATTCTAATCTTTATTCTTTCAATCGTCGGGTCAACGCTGCCGATGTCGATTTTTCTTTACTAATATCTGTTCTCGCTGTTCGTGGGCAGATACAAACTGTCAATAACCTGTGGCGCATACCCGTGCACTGCGGCCCGTGGTAAACGGTATGTGCCACACGTATCTGGAGGAAACGGTATGATGACGTACGTTACAGCAATTTCACTTTATTCATGTGATGACCAGACAATCCTATTCATCAAATCTTCTTACCCTCCCATGCCAATTTTGGTCTACATCAAGTTTAAGGAGGCGATCATGAGAGCACCCAGACGTAGGCGGCTAGATAGATAGATAGATAGATAGATTTTAGCAGCATATTGCGTGGGATCTGCCAGAATCGTTTGTCACAGTCTCCCGTTTTTATTCGCTATATAGCAGCGCAGAATTGAAGTGCATGTACTGTGAACTCTCACTAATACGAACGTGTGTTAACGAATATTTCAGAATAACGAACTTTTAGAAAATCCCCGGTGGTTTTCCTATGCATTTTATGCAAAAATCTTCCGCTTAAACGAGTTTTTGAACATTGAATATTTCAGGCGAACCAACTTGATCCGCGGACCCGGGCTTATTTTTCAGTCAAATCAACGAAGATTCACGCTCTGCAGCACTGGCGCAGCCGATGCATGCTACCCCCAAATACATCGGCAGCGGTGCACCATCGCTCGTGCATGCAGCCACCATGCTATTCTGGGCATTGTCAAATTCCGCCATGTTGCCAAATTCCCATTGGTCAAGTTTGATTGGCCCGGAAGGCTGCTACGGCCTCTCCGATTGGCTTAAAATGCCGCCATTACGGAATTCGACAAGATGGTGCAATTTGACAGTGTCCAGGATAGCACCCCACGTCCGGGTCATCCATAGGCAGGTTAAAATCCTGTATCTCTAGCCGAGGCTATAGACTATACTAGAAAGTTTCCAGACTTCGTGTCACGACAAACAACCTGGTAAACAGAAGGGCGCGATAAAACAGTACACAAGGAAGAAAATGGAAACGGGGCGACGCGTCGTCCCGTGTCCATCTTCTTCCTTGTGTACCGTATTATCGCGCCCTTCTGTTTATCACAAACCAACACCAACTCGCCCAACTTTTTACCTTACTGAAAACAACCTGTGCCAAAGGCAGCGAACAAAAACGTAGACTCTCAGGACAGCCGTCTGTTTTTGCGCTTTAAGGGCGCCAGTCGAAATGAAACCAACAGAATTCTTTTTAAAATAAATTGAATTACACACTTTTGACTCGATATCTATTGTGTCCAATGCTCTTCCACATTGTAGTGTATGTCCAGTTTAGTGAATTTTCAGTTAACTCAACTATTTCTTAGGGTCCCTTCAAGTTGACTCTAGTGAATGTTCCCTGTGTAAGTGCGCCCACACAAGTAAATTATATCTCACCCTTTGAATCGACAGTATATTAGAAAGGCGCTTAGCTTGGTGTAATACCGCGTCACCGCGCACACCACTTTGATCTCGCACTGAGAAAAGATGAATTGACCGAATTTTCCAGAATGGGACGCTTTCTTTGATGGAAGTGATAAAGAAAATATAAACGTACTGTTAGCCGTAATACAAGTGCAGAACACCCTTAATTGGCCTCACAAAGCATCAGGATGAATCTTTGCACATTTGACTGGCACTCGACAAAAATATAACAATTGCCAGCACAGTTCTTGACAATCTCCTTACGCTGCACTCTACTCCAGAGGACGAGACGGGCAGTATAAGAGTGCCGAGCATTTAACTTACTCTCCGGAGGTGCTCGTCTTGAAATAATGGAAAGAAGTGGGTCGTGTACAGCTGGCTGTTCACGCTCGTTCTGCCAGAGTCATCGTCTAAGCTCGACTTCTCAGGGTCCATTAACGGCACTTGAGTTCCCCTTGCTCGTCGCGCGCGCTAAAATTTCAGCGTGAGCTTTTTTTAACACGAAAGTGTTTTATGCCGGGGTCCACCAAGTACATCCGTCACGGATATGACGTTTGATAAAATGGACGCCAACGGGTGAGAAAGAAAAAAACCAAGAAAAAGATACCCCGCTGGGAATCGAACCCACGACGTTGCGGCCGCGACGGCAAGCGCCCGACGCTCTACCGACTAAGCCAACTCGGGAGATGCTAGGCACGGCGCGAACGCGCCTTATATCTTTCACACCTTCTCTTTCGCGGCGGGCGGAGCGGGGCGGTGCCGCCGTCTGTGAGAGGTGAAAAGAAGTAATGCTTCACGATCGACACTTACTAGCGCTTACTCCGAGATTGCACGTGATATCGGAGGTCATGGTTAAAGCGTCTCGATACCAGAGAGGTAGACTGGCCGCGCTGGCGTCGCCGAGGCACCCTTGACGCAGTTACGTTCTTTGCCTTTGGATTCGTGTTAGCGTGCGTCGGCTCATCGGAGTAGTGCAGCTTCCACGTGCACGAACGGGATTTCTCTGCCGCCGACTGCTTCAATTGCGAGAGCACCGACTAACAAAACTGCTGCAATATGCGTTGCAGAAAGGACGCGATTTCGACGGGCGAATGTCGTGCCTTGGTGGAGCGAGAGCAGCGCGTGCGAGACAGAGGCCAGAGGGACGCACGCGTTTGCGGCTCAGGCTACGAACCTCTACCTCCCGCGTTGAAGTGCAGTGTGTGTTATGTATGCATGAGCACAGGCGTCGGCTACCCATTACTAGAAAGCGCACACCGTGCCGTTTCTCTCCTTAATTGACGACGCTTTGAAGAAGTGCATACCGGGTACCAATGTTGATTATGAGCTTGTTGATATCATCCTTACGCGGGATTCACGATTCGCTGTGTCCAAATATATGTTCGCACCGTCAGCTACCACAATGGTTTAATCATGATCATGGGCGTTAGTCGTCGCGATAGAGACATGCTGTCAACATGGGTGCATCCACGTCAAACGGTGCTATAGCTGCCAAACACGAATAGACATTGTACAAGCTCTCATATATCATAAGCACTACTTCTGTGAAGACACGTTTCACTTTCGTGTTATACCGATTCCTATGACGGAGGGATCAGCCATGTTTTTTTTTTTAACTGCCTGCCCGCGTTTTGCCAGCCAACGCTCTTTGATTTGCCAGCTACGTTTCTTTCTACTCCTTCGACCGAAGGTTAGTAATTTTAAACAAATTTTTGAAGTCTGTGTAAACATTCTTCTAGCTGGCATGACGGTGCCGTACTGCGGTGACATTGATCTCGCGGCGTACGAACTTTCCTGTTTTGAGGCGTTGCTGTTTATTTGGTGCACACCGCTTTTATGCCTCTTCAAGAGACTCTGGCCTTAACGTTAATTGAAATGTATGTAGTCCTATTTACCGACAATTTATTTTTGTGTTTCCTTCGAACAACTGAGCGAGTAACAGAGAGAAGCTTGTTGAATAATACATGGGGATGCCAGGGAGGTAAAACTGCGATGCGCGGCGTATGTTTTAGAGCGCACCTCTAAGGCGCTCCTTTTTACATTTAGTGTTGGTGTAACCGGCAGAACCCACGATCCAACCAAAGGATGAAAAAAGGGACTTGCGTGTGGCATATCCCAGATAATAAAGAAGTAGATGCGAAACGCCTGCGGTAATGCAATGAAGACTATAGCTCCTGAAGATTCAACCCATGTCGGAGAACGTGTACTCTTAAAGACGTGCTTATTAACGTTGGTCAGCCTATACCTGACCACTGCTTATGTAGGGCACGAGAAAAAAAAGGTCTGTGCGAAGCAAAGTTGGATGCGTGAGAAATATGACTGCATTGCTGCCGCACTTGTTTAGCTTAGAATGTCACGTTGCGTTCGCATCAAATTTCAAACCACGCAGTGACATCACCTGCCACTTCAGTCGCGTTGCTATCCTACTCAAAAAAAAAAAAAAAACTTGACGCGTGCAAGTCCACATGCAATGAGGACGTGAAAACTAGCACCAGTGTTGCGAGTAATGCGTCAAGTGTCTTAATGCGCTTGCTTGCACGTCATTCATACTTTTTTATTTACTTCTTATTATGAATACTGCCAATCTCTAAATCAAGATTGTAGCAGCTAGGGCTATTGCTACTACGTGGGAGTACGACATCGTAAATCCCATTTCAGATAACAAGTGCGTATTGGACACTAAAAAAGGCCACACGGTAGATATGGCTGATTAGTACAGTCAAGAAAAAATTGCATGGTACATTGGAATAGTACTTGAATATAAAGCAACATAACTCTTTACAACGTAACAATAGATAACTCAGTAAAAAACAATAAAACACGCGGAAATGATACAAGTAGCGTAAAAGAATTGCATATAAACGCGAGATGTGCTTTAGTGGTATTTTTAAGTATGCCAGGGTCATTGCGGCGCATGTGACTCTGGCGTACTTCATTCAAAATTAAATGTTCTGGTGATGTTTCACTTCGCGAAACCGTATTACGCACAAGCGAGCACGTTCTATAAGCGTTTTGTTCATTGGGCGTAGGATGTGTCACAAATGCTTTGATTGGGAGTGTTGGGGTTTTTCTGTCTAGCACGGTCTTCGGAAGTGTCCTAGGCACGACTATACCATGCCTTTCGCCTGTCTTCGGCTCATGCCCAGCACTAAGGACCTGTTTGCTCTCGAGTCTCATGACCTCGCCGAAAATCGCGGATGGCCTGCCACTCATCTCTCACTTGGTGCTCCTAGTGAGAGAGGGGCGAGAGGCCAATAAGAGACTGCCGCCCTCAGCCGGAGGACCTGCCGCTCGGCTCCAGGGGGCAGTGCCACTTGAGGATAAACAAGGCCTTATACAGACAATACTCGCGGCGTTACGCCTCCTCCTTCCTTTCCTGCTTCGGCGCAAGCTCCTATGTACATGGGGGATGGAAAGAAACGCGAACAGTACAGCGCCTGCGTTCTTTGCTGTTTTGCATTTCTTTTCAAGTGGATGTAGCCTAGATTGTAATTCAAAGCCAACAGAGCCATCCATGATGAAATCAAGAATCATTCTAGCATTCTTTTTCTTGTAACCATGTGAGAGCACGGTGAAAACAGCGCGCCGTGTTGTTCACGTTTCTTTCCATCCCCCCTGTACCTCCTCCTGCGCGCGCTCCTCTCCACCTACAGGTGTTCTTCCTCTCTGCTGCTTGCTCTCCTCGTGGTCTTCGACATAATCTCGTCGATTTCACACGACGACATGTGTGCTTGCGCGTAGAAGATTTGTCTCTGGCATGGCTCAACCACCGGCCTTCGTTTCTAGGAGCCCAGTGTTCACATTCAGCCGTCGGGACGTCATGATTTACGTTTATTAATTATTTCTTTAGCCATAAGCACCGCTTCACCGCGAGATCATTTCCTTTAGTTACCGCCATTGCCGTGCAGCCCCTATTTACCCCTACACAGACGAGAATGGCTTCACATCGGTGCAACGCACAATTTTTCCAAGCTAACGAACATATTACGAACGCAAGAAATATGAGGAAAAACAGGAAAAGGAGATCTATTAAACCTATGCAGGTCTAATTGGCGTATCTGCATTGAAGGTAAGAGAATGAAGGATTCGAAGAAAGGAGAAAGATGAAAATAGAGATGATGTCATGTCAGTCTTGGAGATTGTAGCACTCAACGGCATGAGTTCTACGAAAATCTACAGGGTGTCGGCATACTTCTGGTTTAAGGGCACGACTACTCACAAATTTTCGCCCTTAACGTTAGACCAACGTTATTCTTCGACCGTCCGAGTTGGCTGCCATTAATGAGGTCACCTTCACTAAGTGGTTCCTCCTTCATGCTAGAGTGGCTGCCTTGTGTTTTTGGGAAACCACTGCATCCGTGAAAACGCTGGCTATCCAGCACCAGCTCCGCCACTGCAGCGTCCATCGATCGATACATCGATCGATCAATACATTACACAATCAATCAATCAATTTATATTGATAAAAACAGGTTACAGTGCATCATATTTGCACATGTTGGACCCCAGAATTCAAAGTGAGTTTTGGAAGGGGTCCCTATGACAAATAGTGTTATTTATATTCGTATGAAAAGGCAAATAGTTATACAATACATAAAGGGCAGCTGAACAAAGCTAATCTATTGAAATATGAAAGAAAACGAAGCTAATGTGAATTTAAGAATGATGCAAGAAATACTGGAGCAGTGAGTTTGAAAAATACTGGACAATGATGAAGTTTAAAGCATCGAATCCGTAAAAAATTACCACACAGACCCCCTACTTGGAACATTCGTCTATATATCCATATGACCTCCAGACGCCATGAGTTATAAAATGCTTCCTACGAGCAACCTAGCATTAGACGAAGCTTTCGTGTCCCCTACCGTCCTTCGGCGGCACAGCAAATAGGCTGCTATATCGCTGCACTGAACTACGGAGAGGCACTACGTAGTATGCCCGCTGCATTTTACAGCAGCTTGGCCGGCCGACAACACGCCAACCTCTCCAGTCACGAAAGCAGAAAACGAAAAAGATGAAAAAGAAACAGCACACAAACACGCTCCGAGAAGTCTTCTCTGCGAAACACCGGTGCTGTGAAAGAAAAAGAGCTTTCACGAGCGCATAGAAGCGATGTGTAGAGACACGAAGACTGTGGGGCCGATGCCTTTAAAGCGGATGCGCGCGAACATTCTCGAGAGCTCAGGCCGTTTCGAAGCCCTCGCCTTTAGTCGTTAGTCTCGCTCCCTTGGTGAACCGACAGTTTCCGGCGTGGTTCTGTCTTTTTGCTTCTCGTCAGGTTCGAGAGCACTCGTGAGAGTCGCTTCGTTCCTTTGGCTGCTTGAGCCTTTCCCAGTCTTTCAAGAATATCGCACGTGAGCTCTTTTTGCACATGACGAGAATTGTTCCTTTTTCGAATTGGTCGGTGACAGAAATTATCATTATGTGCAATTTGCTGCCTGACCAGACGAGCTTTCGTCCAACTGTTGACACTGTGAACTCTTTTTGAAGACGCACGGTGTCGGAAATGCCGAAGCTAATTCTTCATCCGCCGTGCGCAATAGGGTCAGTATATAAGTATCCTTGTGTTTCGCAAAACGATAAATGCAACCTACTTACAAAACACACCATTGGCATTGTGGTCGCTAGTAAACAGTTTGCTCCGAAATCGGGTTGATCTCTGAGCGCAGCGAAAGGCGAGAAGATAGAGGATATTCCTCAAGCTGTTTCTCGGGTAAGAAGTAATTGAGGTGTATGAAAGTTTGACGAAAAATGTATCTGGAGGCAAATATGCCACTGAAAGGGTTGTTTTCTGTGGTACGTCAGCAGTCGATAGGTTATCTATTTGTTGCGTGTTAGCGCCAAGTTTCATTAATGTAGAGAATATTCATTTTTTTACGCATACTGGCTGGATAATTTGGATCTCGTGGTTGCCGGTTTGAACTTATATGTGGATTACCCTAATCGGGTACCTACGTTTTGTAGGGCTGTTGACCTTGAATATGCTATCTGTGAATTTTCATTAACGACGCAATACCTCAGAGTTGCAAGATTGTGTGCGTTGCTTCTAAAACATTGCTTGATAGGCACCTAACATTAATGCACAAAAAAAACTATATTTTAGGTATATGTATATAGGGATAATCCATCAGGCAGGTTCAGTTTTTCAAAATGTTATAGCATAGTATACCTTCAATGCTTCCACACATATTTTTTTCTCCTAAGGAATTATATCATTTCCAGCACTTCCATCAATTTGTAAATTATTGTTCGTGAGGTATGCGGCGTAAGCATTGAAAACCATATTAATAGGAGAGGCGTGTTTGACATTTCATGCACAAAGTAACGTAATTACGAACAGAAATGCTGCACTGTTAATTGCTTTGATTCCTGTCCGCCGCTCATAGATTCGGAGCAATAAACCTTCTAGAATATTTTAAAGGCGCCCTTCATCTAATCACACAACTTCTTTGCCGTTCCGTTTTTTTTTTTCATATCTTTGTCAAAATTATGCACTTTAAGGCCAAAAAAGATACGGCGTTGAGCACGGGAAAATTAGATCATTGTGGCGCCACTATGGAGGTTCGAGTCTAATTGTTTTGGCACTTTAGGGCGATCCCTAAAATAGAAGTGCGCTGCTCAAGCAAAAAAAAAAATCGTCGTCATAGTTCGTGCCTCTCGGCGAAAATTATTATCCCTTTTCCATTAATCAAGATCAACCTAGAAACTGTGAAATGAGCCTTTTTGATGCTAATTTGACCTTTATCACTGCTGCGCTCGTTACACTAGATTGCTTCGCTGCGGGCAAAACATTCATCTTGCACAAGGTTCTCACAGCACACGGTCCATCATAACGCATTCACCTGCGTTGAACTGTAAACAGCACTGCCGTTTGTTGAAATACCCACTCTGCCGACCCTCGTGGCAGCGTTCGTTTTGCAATACATCAATCAGACCTATAGTTGTGCCTGTGGCAAAGGAGAAATAAAAATAGGGCATGCGCTCTCAAATGCTTTGAGCAGCGCAACCAGTCCTCTAGGCTTATGAGTATTGCCCATATGCCATACTGAATGAGGCAAAAATCTCTGCGAAATCCCGAAATGCAGAGGAGGAGTTACGAAAGAGAAAATGGGCATTCTTCCGTACGTAGCGCGAAGCTGCAAGGACAAACCTTTAAGGATAGCGTAATTGTAATGTCGGAACAAATTCACATCAATGCCGCTATAGCGACGCCTCAGCTACAACACCCCATAATTTACACATTAACCATTATTTTGTAATTCATTGCTGCTGTTTGTCAAATATCATTGTGCTGTTAACGTAGAGTAAAAATGAAAACGCCCAAAGTTTCTCAGGTTCATTGTATCTCTATCGCGAGATCAGTTGTACATCTTTCCCCAGAGTTGATTAGTCCTCAGTGCGGAAATTGAAGCAATTGAAGCGGCATTTAACCAAGACAACAAGTCATACTTGAGACCTAAATAACAGTTTATATAGACAAAAAATTTTACTTTTGGCGTATCGCAGCTTCAAATGCCAAGATCATCTCGATCGTCACACGAATTACGCGTCGGGAAGGGTAACGTACCTTGATATTGTCACGTGGTGTTGACGTTGAAGAAGGCAGCAGTCGGCGTGTTCGAGATGTAAATTTTTATTCGGGCGGATTCGCACCCACGAAATCAAAAGTTAAAGAGCAATACGCTGTAGACTGATAGCGGCAAACACTGTCGTCGGTCATTGCTAATCTGATCGGCAGTAAAACACGTCGGAATTTTATACCTGTGGCATCGAAGATTCCAGAGTTATCATCGGGGGCCGCATCAACTGCAGAACAAACTCTATTGTTCTCGTTGCGTGCTCAAGCTTATCGGAAGTTTCAGAATAATCTGAAAGGTTTCCGGACACTCGGGTGCTGTTTGCGCAAGGCTGTGGTTATACGTGTAAGGGACCAATTACATAAAAATATAAGGAGAAGCGCGCGTGGCAATATACAGAAGGAGTCAAACAAAAGATGTATTCGAAACTTACTAAAATGACCAAGAGGCAGTGTGGGCGTTGTCACATATTAAAGAAACAAGAACAAACATAGTACACATGTGTCATATGTATGCAATGTATTCGCAAAGTAATATGTTGAATTACCTGGGAACAACGTTGTGTATAACTAATCAGTTATAAGCGGGCTGACAGCTGTCCGTAGTATTTTTTCTCGAATTTCACTACGTGCCTTATTTTGTCACAAGTAAAACAAGTTCGACATACCACGAAACGGAAAAGTCAGAGCATATTTTGTTTACATAAATTATGTTTTATGTAGTTTCACCTTTTAATTAAAGGGATAATTTGAAGTGGCATGTTAAATTGTGATATTTTTCCAACACCTCAACTTCATCCTTCTTTCAAACCACCATATACCCGCTTTGCCCTTGACCAAATAAGTGCAGTGAATGAATGCCACTATTTCAGACACAAGCATACAACGAAAGGTTGACACTGACACAGGGTGACACTGAACCACTTGGTTTGCGTATTCATATAAGCATTCCCGTTTGACCAACTAGCCCACTGCCATGTTTTTCTTAAATGGTAACACATAACTAGGGACTGAGATTGAGGTAGTTGGTCATGTGGCATATGGAAAACAGTAAGCGCGCTATGACACATACCGCGAAAAAGAGCGAGCACATCACTCCGTCTGTTCTTTATGTTTGTCTCTGCCTTAGGGCACACACCCTTTTTAGGGGCGAAGCTCCTTAAGGCGGCACCCGTTCGTCCCTCGTAGTCGTCGTCGTCGTAGTAGTAGTAGTCGTCGTAGTCCGTAACAAGTCTTACGCTTTGACCTCCAAGGTGGTGCCGGTGGGAGATTTTTCCTGTGCGTTGTTGAACAATAAAAAATTCGCAGCGTGCGCGTTAACTAAAAGCCGAATTCTTCTGTCTCTCATTCCACATTAGCAGCCATTGGCATGTTCCAGTAGGAAACGTTAGTAGAAGTAGAAGTGTAAGTGTTAGCTAAAAGCCGACTTCTTCTGTCTCTCATTCCCATTAGCAGCCATTGTTTACCTCCAAGGTAGTGCCTGGTGAGATTTCTCCTGTGCGTGATTAAACAATAAAAATTTTGTTCAAAACGCCGTTGATTGATGAAATAAACCAACGAAAGACGCCAGATGTTTTCTAAAAGCAAAACGAAAGAACGCCAGATGTTTCTAAAGCAAAACTAAAAGACGCCAGCTGCTTAACGAAAGACGCCAGATGTTTTCTAAAGCAATGGTTTTCTAAACAATGAAAATTCACAGCGTACATGTAAAATTAAAGTGAGCTGCAAGTCGTCATAACTCATCGAACCTTTAGTATAAACGCGCCCGATCTCACGTCGGTGATGATGTACTGGGCAGAATTCACGGAAGATTCACGGTTTACCGATGAACCTCCGCAGCTTCGCCCACTCATCATCATTCACTCCGTGGATGATATGCTGTGATTTTATACGGTGATCAGTGTCCCGCGTGTGTTTTGCCTGCTCTTTCTTAGGCACTAAGATATTGCTTTGCTGGGATTTTTTTTTTAAGATGGTGGTCCTCAGTGCGAGAAAATGGCGCGGTCGCAGTAAAAAAGCTCATGGCTGTAGTAATCACCAAGTGTTGATATGTGCATTTATAAGTATACCGTGCTTTCTTTGAACTCTGGTTATCATGAGAGACTTACATCTTACGGCACAGTACAATGTGTAATGTGCGAAACGTTCGGGCATAGGTTCTTTGACCTTTTTTTTTTAGTTTGTGACACCAAAATGGTTTAAATAAAACTCGCGAAAAGGAGTAAGATGAAATTCAACAGAAGCAAACCAGAATAAAAGAAGAGTCAAAATACGGAACATTGCCAAGAGCTAAAAACGAGAGAGCTACGACATGTAGGCGTGTCTCATCAGCTCCAACAAAAATATAACGCCTTGAAGGCGAAAAAAAAAGAAAGGAAAAGCGGCCTTGCCTTACATGCTTTTCGCATCATTGCACTAAAGTTCCATGAAGCATCACTGGGTGAGAAATCGTCAGGGAAATCTTTAAAAGAAACACCGAACAGCAATGCCGTATTTCCTTTCGGACCATTAATGCTCCCTTAGATTCGCTGTCTTTGACTAGACGTCTAGCAACGCACTGATGTCCTGATGAGCTCACAAATACCCGTCAAAGAAAATAAGATACATTTAGAAATTGAGGGAAAATATAGCGCAGCAAGCGTGATTTCTCAGCTTAAAGAAGTCACTGAGAGCTCTGACACGTCGTTTCTTCAAATTTATGCGAGTCAGAAAATTCAATATACATTTAAGTGAAGGCAATGTTTTATCTTTTATGTAACGAAGTTTTTTTTTTAATGCGATACATGTCTACTATGACGGCACGCACACGACCATCATTTTTGACAAGGACATAGGAATTAGATAAGAAGATTTCCTCCTAAGCCCGCGCCCTATACATTATGCGACTGTGTTTCCATGGCGACATAAATGCTGTTCATGCGTCCTGTATTGTGTCGCACATTGCTAGAGCTTCATTGTTGGCGGCAAAGACGATTGTTTAAAGCTCAGAGGCACAGACGCTTCGAGCAGACATAAAGAACACGTTCAATTGCATCATACCAAAATACAGAAATTTGGGCAAAAATATTTTTTTTAATGTGACTTGTCTTTTTTCGCCCACATGAGTATGCTGAGTAGCGTACTAACGTGAGCCACTCATGTATTTAAACTGCAAAGACAGCGCAAACCCCCATGATTCTAAGAATGGGTAATGAGAGTTTGAAGCCGAGAATGCGCTAGAAATTTTAACATTCTTCGGATGAGAAATGAGTGTGTAATTTTGTGCAGTTTAAAACTGCAAAAAGATCCTAAAAAAAGTAATATCAGTGTTTCCGCAATTCCAAGAGCAGGAGACTTTGTGAAGCCATGTATTCACTTGACCTTATCCTAAAGTCATCTCCAACTTGACGACACGAAATAATAAGAACGCTGTCTGTGAGAATTTCCTCGGCCAGCAGAATTTACTACCGCCACCCAGCTGTGCTTAAAGGGACAATAAAAAGAAAAAGCAATTTTTCTTCTTGTAAGAGTAAAAGAGGATTTCATGATCCCGAAAACAGTATGTTTGCTGCGCAAACACGGACGCACAAAAGAAGTCGGGGTACCACAAACTCTGGCTAACAACTGTATAGACGCAGAACGGCGGAATTGAAAGAAGGCTCGAAAGCGTATTGCGCATGCCCATGCAATACGCGAACCTATCAATCCGGCACGCGTGGGGTTCTAAGCGAAATATAACTGTTAAGGCATTCGATTTCATCATTATGCAAGTTAATCGACGGTTGGCTCACGCATGCGGTACCACTATTCTCAATATGCCATGCCTCAAACATGAGGCGCGTTTCTTCATTTCTATGCCGGTACAAAACTGCGCACTCATCGAATTTTCGCGTGCACTTATACTCTCGACAATGCAAAGATAGATTAGAAGGGGGGCCTCCGGTTAGTGATCTCTTTCTTATACACAGCACTTGTACGGTAATCAGTGAATTGGTTGGCGTGTTTTACGAAACAAATATCGGTCCGCTTCTTTTCTTTTACTCGCTCACTCTTCCTCTGCACAGCGGCACATAACTTAACTAGCCAATTGACAGCCCTGAAAACAACATTGACGCTGTTTCTACTTCGTGCTTTCTTTAGCCTGTGAGATGCGCAATGAATGCATGGTATACCTACGACAAGTTTCCTCCTATCGCTTTCTGCAACCATGCTCGGTCTTGATGATTGAGGCATGGCATATCGAGAATAGTCATAGCGAATGCGTGAGACAACCGTCGATTAACTTGCATAAAGATGAAATCAAATGCCTTAACAGTTATCTTTCGCTAAGACTCCCACGCGTGCCGGATTGATAGCTTCGCCTGTTGCATGGGAATGCGCAGATAAGTTTTCGAGCCTTCTTTCGTTTCCGCCGTTGTGATCTTCTCAGTTGTTAGTCTGTGTTTGTGGTGTCCTGGCTTCTTTCTTGCTTTACATGGCAACACATTGCCATGTAAAGCGTGCACTGCCACACAAGCTCGGGCCTAGTGGAAAAGCCAATCAAAGGCGTGCACACCACTTTGCAAGCATGTGCATTGCCGACTAACCGCTGTGAAAACGATTCGCGGACATAACGAAGGTGCCGCTAAAATATAAAATAAGACAACCTTATTAACCACATCAGTTTGTTTTTTCCCGTTGCTGTCCAAACCCTGGCTCCTTTGCTGACTTCTTTTTCTTTATCACGTCTGAGTGTACTGACAGGTTTGTTCTCTACGGCACTAAAGCAGCGTGTCTGGGACTACGAAAAGAAAAGAGCCATCTCCTTTCTGTCTTTCTTCTCGTGTCTGTAATCAAGCGCAAATGTTGGATTGTGATGACTAAGCGGATGACTCTACCAAACTCGAAAGGTCATATGAGTGGGACCCAATGTGGCTTTTGCGAGCCATTCCTGTTACTTGCCTCAAAACTCAATTTCCCAGAGAAGTGTTGCAGAGGTTCAATTTGCTGGTGCAAATAATAACTTCCGCCCTCTTCCTGGGTTTCATGTTCACGGAAATATCCACTTTCTGCGGAAATATCCACTCATACGGAAATATCCACTTTCTTTAGGAGTGAAATTCGGCGAAATATGCAATCTTATAGGAATCGATATCACACATGTCCGTGCAGATTTCATTGTCGGGTCGTCATCTGCGACACATAATGGGAGAGGCTTGAGCTGCTCAAAATTGTATGGTTCTGGCAAATACCAGCAGTTCTCTATGCACGTAGGTATGAAAAATGCGTTAAGTCTAGATGCTGTGAACCTGCACAAAGCTGTTGTCGAGTTAAAAATTATTACTGAATGCTAATAATAGATCAGAAGGATACAGCTTCGGAAGTCGCCCACAATCCTTAGTGCTCATGAGAGCGCAGTGTTCTGGTGTACGCCTTCTCTATGTACTGCAACATAAAGCCGCTGAACACGTCAGTTTCCTGTTTAAATGAGAACAGACAGGAGTAGGCACCTAATTTCATATTTACTCTCACAACTATTTAATCAGAACTGGGCTTTCCTATGGGGTAAGTCTGATTGAGCAAAGCGAACAGCGAATGCAGTGTCTTCATGATACCTACTCGCAAAGCATGCGACTCCTTAGCTGTGGTTTAGAGGACGGGGTCGAGAGAAGTCAGGGTATCCTAATTCTTTTCCCCACCATGGTTACATGTATCCACGCTGATCAGTGCTGCAAGCAGCGCCCTTTTCTCTCTCTCTCTTTATACACACACACACACACACACACACACACACAGATATATATATATATATATATATATATATATATATATATATATATATATATATATATATATATATATATATATATATACAGATTCAATGCATACGAAAGAGTTCGACAGAAGTTTATAACACACTCCGACACCATACTCACATCTAATTACGGGGTCACAAGTAAAACGAAACTGTAAAGGGGAGAGGGTAAGCAAGTATGAGCGCTGTATTTGTTTGTATCATTACCCGTAACTCTAGTGTCAACAAGCGTTGCAACCACAGCCTATTGACTCGGCAGCTTCTCTACATCCTGTTCTTATGGCCACAGCTGCTTTCGCTCCTTGCATGCGACCCCGTTTGGCAATTGGTATGAAGGGAGAGCCAAGACAGAGCTTTCTAACTATACGAGGACTGCGGCAAACGCAACCACAGCTCGGAGTGGCACGTAGCGCTTTCATCGCCACACTTGTTGTTTAGTTTCTTCTCTTCTTGAAGAATCACGCAAACATAAAATAACGCGCAAGATCTAAAAATATACGCGCCCACTGACGCAACATAATCAAAACGAAGGTGGGGAAAAGCTAGAAGCTGAGTCCAAAAAGCAAGTAAGAAAGACAATTAGTGTCCATGCTAGTATTGATATATGAGCCAGTGCTGGAGCCAGACGATATGTGGTCAGTTCTTGCTTTGCCTTTTGTCTCAGCTGATAACATAGACGTAGGGCAAAAAAACACACATTCGATGATGTAGGGGCAGGTATTACGCAACAAGGGGGTAGACGAAAGAAGGCATACGCTGAGATTTGCGACAGTATACTTCCAGCGCCAAGACACCAGGACAGGAAAGAGGACGACTCACTGCGCAGTGTATCGTCCACTTTCTTGTCTTGCTGTCTTGGCGCTGGAAGCATAGTGTCATGAACTTCCAACAAGCCCAAGCCGCCACCCTTGCGACATTTACGAGAGGAATAGGCGCAGCCCAGACAAGATGAAGAAAGAGTCCATGGAAAGTGCGGTAAGGCATATACCAGTACTCAATGCAGGGATATATCGATCACTCATTCATATCATGTGGCGTGATCGCACTCAAAATCAAGTGGCCAATACAAGCCTAAAACACGACTATCTATGCTCAAAGCCAGGTAACATAAACGAACAAGGTTTTAAATTATATGTTTAACAAAAATAAGCAAGAAGGAATCACGATAATCAACTTAAAATTGATAAAAAGAATTCGTAAGCATGCGGAGGACATCCGCGCCGCGCCCCGCCATGGTGGTCTAGTGGTTATGGCGCTCGACTGCTGATCCGAAGGTCGCGGGATCGAATCCCGGCCGCGACAGCTGCATTTTTGATGGAGGCGAAAATATTTTGACGGAGGCCCGTGTACTTAAATTTACGGGCACGTTAAAGAACCCCGGGTGGTCGAAATTTCCGGAGCCCTCCATTACGGCATCTCTCATAATCATATCATGGCTTTGGGGCGTTAAACCCCAGATATTATTATTATACATCCGCGCCGCGCAAGCGAGGGCGCCACTGCCTGGACGAGCGCGCGGTTGCTCCTCCCACCGGCGCTTCTGCGGCGTCGGTGTGATTATTTTCTGCGAGAAACGATTCATAAACAGAGACTAACAAGAGCGCAAAGGTAATCGCTGCGTGCCCGCGCTGTTCACTTCCTCAGGTTTCACAGTAGTGAGGGTGCATTCAGCGCAGGATTTATAACTACAGCAATCGCTACACAAAAAGGGCTTTAGCGCTCGATTTCAACTACATTTTTCTATTCTTTTTTGTTTTTCAGTGCCGCTTTTACGTTCATTCTGCGTGGTGGAAATGATCCCTTTCTCCTACGTTTCTCTCTTTTTCTTTATTTCATAGATCCTTGCGTTCGGCTTTACAATCTTTGCTAGCACCACTGCATCCTAGCTACTACATAGGAAGACAAGGGCAATTACACAGCACATCTTGCGTTTTAGCAATTACCTTACATAACACATAAACAAGTGTCTGAGTTACATTAAGAATGAACTGCGTCCTCACTTAGGGAATTGTACAATAGTCTCTTCTTTTCTTTAAACTTGAGCTACTTCGTTATCGGTCAGGTTTCTTTTTCAGTCTCGTTTTCTTTGTTAAGCTGCACAAACTTCCAGGGAAGCTGTCTAGTCAAATGGTGGTTGTTCTGAAGTGAAACCGTCCTGCAGCATTCGAGCTCCTATCCAAGAGTCATCTGCCGTGGTAGATTAGCGGCTATAGCGTGGCGCTGCTAAGGGCGATGATGGCGGTTCCATTCCCGATGCCTGAGCAGCAACCCAGATCGCATGCAAAGACAACCGTGTATTTCAATTTGCGTGCACGTTGAACAGCCCTAGGCTCTCTCATAAATTCCGAGTCCTCCACCAGGGCGTGCCTTCCAATCATATAGTTTTTCTTGCGCGTAACATCCTAGGAAGTTTGCTACAAACCCTGTTGGTGCCTTTTCGTAAGGTTAAATGGTTATGCACACATCATCTACAAATGTCCCAATGAGACTATAAAATACCTACTTTTACAGTGATCGATTCGCTGGTGACACTTTTTCTGGCCATATTTACGATCGTCGAAGTCTTCGCTCCAGTCTCTGAATTCTACTTCCCATCACTTGACTTTATTACCTTAAAGACCCTGGTTAGGGGGTATTAAATAAGGGGTGGCTTAGCAAATGAAGGATACAGAGGGTGATGTTCATGACAAACAATGCGCAGTTATGTTGTCCGCAAAAGTTGATGAACACTTTATGGCTGCAATGCCACGGGGAAGGCCATTCCAGTCCACTGCAGTGCGAAAGAAAAATGAGGCAACAAAAGTAGTAGTGCGAGCACGTGCGCGTGCAGTTGAATATGGATGGGTCGTGCGGCGAGATATGCGTGTAGGTGGGATGATGTAAGGTGCTTGATTGAGGGAACTGTGAAGGCATTTGTAAAACAAACAGAGATGGGCGATGCGGTGACGCACGGAGAGATTAGCAAGATCAGTTTCACGTTTCAAGGATGATATGCTCGTGTCGCGCGAGTTTGAAGAATGAATGAACCTAGTGGCACGACCCTGTACAGATTCTAGTTTGTTTAGCAGGTATACCTGGTGGGCGTTCCGGATTGGCGCTGCATATTGTAGTTTACAAGTCTGATGAGGCATTTGTACTCGAGAAGATTTATGTCTAGTGGGGCGTGACGAAAATGACGCGAATTCGCGCGAATATTAGTTGAACATAAGTATTACTGTGACACAAGGATTAGAGCTTCCCATTAACTGATGAACGATGAAGGGTTGCACGCTTCAGAAGAACACTGCGAACGACGCGGTATCGAACTCGCTTATTTCGGGTCAGCAGTGGAGTACTTTAACCACTTGTCCGCAACGGTGGCTGTGTCCTGAAGTAGCTTGAGGGGTTAGCCGAAAGATAAACGTGGAAAAAGCCGCAACAGTTCAACAGGAACAGTTTAAAAAGGTTGCTTAATCACAGAGACCAGTGGCTAAATCTAAATACGTGGGAGGGGAAAGAAAAGCCATATCTCTTCATTTTTATCAGTTACAGTACGACTTTATTGAGCACTGTGCTCGCATTTGTCTTTTTGTTCTGAAAAACAAATGTACATCCTTCCCGCATGCGGGCATCCGGGTTAAACCGACCAATTAGATTATTACTGCTCATGCTTTGCGAGACACCGGATGACTGCTTCACTCTACGGGAAAAATCTTATTTTGTGCCAAAACGCCCTCATTACATCGTATTTTCCTCAAGAGAAATTCAACCTGTGCACAGGAATAACGGCATTTTCTGTATTGTTGCACACATCATTTTTCTGCTTTTACCAAACTCAGGCAGCCAAACGTGAACAGAGATGTGAAAGGACATCGTTGGCAAAAATTGAAACAGGTCATAGTGGATGTCTTAAACTTGTTTGAGGCAGCCTGAAGCTATGAAAACAAACTGAACACTTTCGTTTGAGCTTTTTTCATAGTGGGTGTCTTAAACTTGTTTGAGGCAGCCTGAAGCTATGAAAACAAACTGAACACTTTCGTTTGAGCTTTTTTTGCATTTTATTGCATACCTGGCTGTCGAACAAGCAGCACAGTCGTATTTTTCAAAGCCGTGATTGACGATGAATTCTCACGCAACAAGTCGAGATTTCGACAGGAAATTGGCTTTTACAAAACTGCTACTACTATCAAATAAATTCAAGACAAACTTTTCGACAACGCCGATTCTTTGTGTTGAGAAGTCTGCGAGAACGACAGCAGCGCAACAAAAAGCGGTATCGAACGTTCTTGGAACTCTTGCACTTCGCCTCACCCCTTACCTTTGAATACATGGAGTGCCGTTAAGGAAAATAAAAGCTAAAAATAAGAATGACCCGAACAAACATGAGCCCATTGACCTCGTTGCCCCAACTCGAGCAATTTCCACGTGACACTCAGGCAGTCTCTGTCCACGTGGGATTGAGAAATACGAAGCGGTGTCCTCTCCCGATGGTAACAACGCCGGAAGACCGCCGACAACGTAGAGCCAGTGGCAGCCAGAAGTGTCCTTCGCCACGTGGACTCCAACCTAATTATAGAGGCAGGCTAAAAGACGTAGTCACACAAAGGCTGAACAACCCGAGGTCGAGTTCCGAACTGACAGTCAATTTGTCTACTCCCCTCGCGCCGCCGAGTGGTGATTCGTGTGCACTCTTTCCTTCCTCTCTCCTCATTACGCACCTCTGGCCTCTTTGTGAAAAGTTTAACTTCGGCCTCATTGTTTTTTCATGATAAAAAGTACTGCCGCAAAGCAAGTGTAGGCTAATGCACTTGCTTTACAACGGACGACATCAGCATGCTGGAGCTCCATTCCTAGCTCGTTTTGCGCATGTCGCTTTCTCCGTTTATTTCGATGCTAAAATTTTCTATTAGGCGTTATCTTCGGGACACTTTGAACATGTTGCTTACTGTGACGACATTTGTTCCTTTTTTCGCCTGATGATCGATTCATCTTCAATTGTTCCTCTTACATTAGTCAACGAAACGACGCTGCGTATTCCCGCCCCGTCTGGTCCTGTCCATGCCCCTCAAAAGAGTAGCGTGAGCCATCATATTCCCCGAGCCCAAATTTCTGGCCTGGGTAATGTAAGGCATTTGCATTCTTCCATATATCTATTCAGCATAAGCCATTTAACATTGGATTTCAGTAGTCTGTAAAGCAAAAAGTAACGCGAATTAGGTGGTTCGTTTGGCTCATGCAATACCCCAGCTTCCATTCTTCAATATTTGCCCCTCTGTGACAACATTTTAACTCGACAGTGTTTGCACAGGACTACCACTTGGTTTTCCCTATAAAGTGTTTGAAAGCTCTAAAATGGCCGCCCACATTTCTTCTATTTGAAACTGTCACCATTTATAACTTATAACCGCATTTTGAGTGTTATCTTCAACGCAGTGGTGGTCGGCGGTGGAGGGTTGGGAGGTATCAGCAGAGCACTGCCCATGTGCCAGAAAAGGCGCAGAGGAATTACGCTGAACGAACTTGACCTCCCGCTATCTTACCATTCCGCTGTCAATCTAAGAAGTAAAGAGTGCCGGATGACTTTAGACAAAACCTAGAATCCTTTCGAATGAAATCAAGCCATGTCTAAACTGCTGGTACAAAGAAAGGCGGAGCCATATCGCAAGGCATTACTGAACCCGCTTCACCGCGGGCCCCCTGTCACGCTCGATTGGATGTTCTGCTCTTACCTTCATCACTCTTTAAGCACCCGCAGTTGGAACATCCGTGTCAGTATTGTTATGAGTCGCTACCTTCGGAGACAAGTTGACCTTGGCTGCAGGGGAGTCGATATCTTTTTTTGATTCCAAAGTAGAGATCTTATCGCTTTCTTATATTATCGGTCAATAGCATCATTGTGTAATGGTTGAGTCGTGTTCACTGTCAACTGGAATGAAGCAAACTTATTTTTTGCTTGACTCGGTCGTTTATTTTACTGTGTCTGTGAAAAGAAGCATTACTCGGTCCGTCTCTAATTTCATCAGTTTATCTGTGCGACATGCTTTTCTTTTTGTAAGCGTTCGGACTGTTTTATCACATTTGAGACGTATAAACAGTCGCTTTTTTATTTTTATTTTTGCCATGTGCGGCATAGTGTGCGACATTTTTTTTATTAATATTTATATCATGAGACAGAAGTAACGGCGAATAAGAATGGGGTGGATCACATTCGGCAGGCGCTCTCAAGTCATGAATAGTGGCTTACCACTATCAATCAAGAGGAAAGTATATAAGAGCTGCATTTTACCAGTACTCCCCTACGGAGCAGAAACCTGGATGCTTACAAAGAAGGTTCAACTTAAGGTGAGGATGATGCAGCGAGCAATGGAAAGGAACATGATAGGTGTAACCTGAAGGGACATGAATAGAGCAGAGTGGGTCAGAGAACAGAAGGGAATTTCGACATCTTAGTCGAAATCAAGAAGAAATTGACACCGGCAGGGCGTGTAGCGCGTAGGTAAAATAACCGCTGGTCATTAAGAGCAACTGAGAGTATTCCAATAGCATTCCAACTGAAGGCAAACGCGCGAGGGGGAGACAGAAATTTAGGCGGTTAGATGACTTTAAGAAGTTTGCAGGTATAACGTGGCAGCAGCAAGCACAGGACCGGGTTGAGTGGCGGAACATAGGAGATGCCTTGGCTGCAGTGGGTGTAGTCAGGCTGATGATGATGACGATGGCATGTGCATCACAAAGGTATTCGCATTTTCCTTCGTGAACGTTATCTAGTTCTAAATATTTCAGTTCTAAATACACAGAAAGGCCTGACAGGATGGGTGCTGTAATCCAAAGATTTTGAAATGGGCACTCGCTACACTTGGCACAAAAAATGAGTGTCTCGAGTGCCTATTTCATTAAACTTAGCTTGAGTACAGCGCTGATCCTGCCATATGTTTCTGCTTGTTTGTCGTAAAATGTAGTGTGAATAACTTTCACTAAAAAAAAAATGTGCACCGAAAACTAGCCCCGCAACGTATTTTGTTTAGCTGTTTGCCGAAGCGTGTCCTTCTGTACTCATTTCTTTGTACTCATTTCTTACTAGCGGCAGTATGTCATACAGCGAAGTCGGTAGCATGCCCAACGAACGCCAACGAAACGCGATCGTGCAAGTGCTCCGGCTTCGCATCGCCTTATGGTCCCCTTTAGCGGGAGATGGTGTAATTTTTTTCCTTTAGATATCAAAAACTTGAAAGGTAGGGCACGTCGAATCAAATTCGTTAGTGGACAGTCGCAAAAGAGTCACAACCTTATTTCAAAAACCAGCGCCATATTAGTGTATCCAAAACGAAATCGTTACGTTTTCCTGCCCTAGCACTCCATTGAGGTTACTGGAAATGAGCTTGGTCAAATTGGTGGAGACACCGGTTTCACTTCTAGAAGGTGGAGGCCTGCGTGCAGGCACTGGAAACGCTGGAGTTCACTGGTGCATGCTGGAACTTATACTGGTCGTGATAGTGCCGCATCGGTTTCAATATAACTAAATGCGGCAGCATTTCTCCGCCGACCTAAGGAGAATACATGTGTATCCTTCGGTCCCTCTGTCAAGTAAGGTGAACCACTATGGAAAAAAATAAATGTATGGAGCACATCTGATTTCAACGAAAAATTACTGCTGCCCAGGCAGCACGCCGGCATTGCACCGAACTCGGGCCAACGTAGGTAAATGACGGCAGCAATATTGGTCCAACGTCGGCAAATCACGCTCGCGCTACGTTCACCCTCATCGGCCCGATGTCGGCAAGCCGGCGTTGGGCCGATGCGGGCTTGTCGACTTTGGGCCAATGTGAGCTAGCCAGCGTCGGTCCGAGACGGGCTTACCGTTATTCAGCCGATGACGGCACGCCGTCATTGGACCTATGTAAGTTAGCCGATGTCGGCGTGGTGTCGGCCCCGCCGACGTCGGGAAGCCGCCGGCGTGACCGTTTGTCCCCGTTAATATGGTGTTTTAGCAGTGGTGGTTTACAGTGCGTTAAGTACGGTAATACTGTACCGTCGTGGTCTGCACTTAGATAGTTTATATGGGGACAGCGGCGAGAGCTGCTCCATGCCTACAGTATCTTTATCAGAAAGGCTCATAGACGTGTTATAAAGTAAGACGGCTGCGTGCCGACCACGGTAGTTCAGTATTTCTGTAGTTACTGTAGTGTAAGCCAGCAGTGCTAAAATAGTCTATTCGCGGCCCAACGGCATTCATCGACTATCATTGGCGCCTTATTAAAAAATACTTCTTAATTACAACGACTGCTTCACTGGGGTCTTAGTGTGCCATTGAGACCCAGAATTCTGTGGAACCGTGCAAGGACGAGAAGGCCTGCTGCACCAACTACGCATGCGTCTGGGTTATGAAGGAACAACACATTTGCAAGGTGATAAACACATATTTATTCACAGATATGAACACACACCAGCAGTTCCGGAATAATCATGCCATAAAGGAATACCTAAACATCTGTAGATACCATAGCCAACATCTAAAACAATACCACAGCCACCAAATTCCTCAAGAAAAGCAGGAAAATCCCGATCGAGGATGGGGTGAAGCGAAGAGTTACAATCTCTTCAATGTTGTTCACAGCACATTCACTATAAATATTTAAAGAACTAGAACGGGAGAAAATAGAAATAAAGAATAACGGAGAATATCCTAGCTACTTGCGTTTTCCGGACGCTATCGCGGTTTTCAGCGATGATGGTGACGAATCGACAAAAAAAATTCTGGAGATGTAATGGAAAGGAGCGTTAAAGTAGGAATAAATACGCACCCGAAAAAGAAAGATAATGTTAGGCGGCCCACTGAAAAAGTAAGAACAATAGGGGCAACCAGACTAGAAGAGTATGTGTATGCGTGAGCTAAACACTAGCAGAGAAGCACCACCCCCCTTTCTGATGTTCATCAAATTCACCAAAGAATAAGGTTGGGTTGGTTCGCAAACGTTAGGCATTGGCAACACATGACTGACAATTAAATTAGCATTATCATTTAGGCGAACATTACAATTTTTAGTGATAACTTATGGATCAAAAACGTGAATAAACTGCTGCACGCGACGCGGAAAACATTGCCAGCGGTCTCACAGGATCCCATGAACTCTACATCTGAACGAGGTAGACGTGCACGCACGCACTCCTAATCTCAAGGTAAGATTGTAACGGAAAGGAATCGTGCATGAAAACTACTCACGTGTTCTCGTTGGGTCCTAAAAAGACGAGTGAACAAAAAAATGCAAGCGCACCATAATAACAGAATACACAAAAAACAATGGTCAATATCAAATGCGTGATAAGAAAAGAACGAAAATCTGATGAAACGTAACAGCAGTCAACACGTGGCTTATATGAAGCGAGCGAGTCCAATGTGGAAGCATGGGGCCACTTGCTCACTGCGGTCACCTCTGCTAAAACAGTGCCGGGATCCTGCGGCGTATCCATCTCGCGCACGATTTTGACTTTCCGCCACACATGTCCACACACCGACACTTCTTGAATAATTGCGCTGCTCGGAGCAACAAAAACCTGCTCCCGTGGCATGCCTCCGTTGGGACAGCTACCCTAACCTGCCTGGTCAAGAGAGTTTCGTGACAATGACGCGGAACGAGGGGTAGGGGGGAGCTAGAGTTTGAAGAAGACGAAAAAAATGCAAATTCTCCCTTCTTCAAAGCACGGCTCAGCCCCCAACAATGGTGTGCGTTCCCCCCAGCGTGTCGTCTATGGGCATGGCGTTTGGGAAATGCGTTCCTCGAATTTTGAATGCATCGCTTGTTGCGAAGTGTCGCTACATGAAAATTTTGCGTACACCACGTTGGAGCCGCATTTTTTTATCGTATTTCATGTTCAATAATAATATTTTTAATGCGACTGTTTCTAAAAGCACGTGAGAAGCAATCGCTGAACGAGATGTTAACTTGAGAACGTTAGGTGTGGCACAAAAAATCACAGCATATCCACGGAGTGAATGATGATGAGTGGGCGAAGCTGCGGAGGTTCAACGGTAAACCGTGAATCTTCCGTGAATTCTGCCCAGTAAACCATCACCGACGTGAGATCGGGCGCGTTTATAATAAAGGTTCGATGAGTTATGACGACTTGCAGCTCACTTTAATTTTACATGTACGCTGTGAATTTTCATTGTTTAGAAAACCATTGCTTTAGAAAACATCTGGCGTCTTTCGTTAAGCAGCTGGCGTCTTTTCGTTTTGCTTTAGAAACATCTGGCGTTCTTTCGTTTTGCTTTTAGAAAACATCTGGCGTCTTTCGTTGGTTTATTTCATCAATCAACGGCGTTTTGAACAAAATTTTTATTGTTTAATCACGCACAGGAGAAATCTCACCAGGCGCTACCTTGGAGGTAAACAATGGCTGCTAATGGGAATGAGAGACAGAAGAAGTCGGCTTTTAGCTAACACTTACACTTCTACTTCTACTAATGTTTCCTACTGGAACATGCCAATGGCTGCTAATGGGGAATGAGAGACAGAAGAATTCGGCTTTTAGTTAACGCGCACGCTGCGAATTTTTTATTGTTCAACAACGCACAGGAAAAATCTCCCACCGGCACCACCTTGGAGGTCAAAGCGTAAGACTGGTTACGCACTACGACTACTACGACTACGACTACGAGGGACGAACGGGTGCCGCCTTAAGGAGCTTCGCCCCTAAAAAAGACACATTGTCTGTTAGAAACGGATCAATGACTCACTTTCCGTACACAAGCAAAAAAAATTCATGCCACGATGCCACTACAAGTTTTGAGCAATATTGTCTAATGGTGATAAGTTATTTCATTTTTCAATATAATTTCTTTAGCTTGTTTTTTAAACGCCTGTTGAGAAACATCGAACTTTATGCTATTATTCAATTCATCAACTATTTGCATTGATTGGTATTCCATAGTTTGCTTTCCATAATTTGTCCTAGTTCTGTGTAAACGCTACAAATTTCTTCTAGCAGGATAACGTTGCTGATTTTCTTTTGATTTAAACCACTTATTGTTGTGTACCCCTTGTAGTAGCTTGAAGTAGTATATTTGGTTTGCCCTTAACATTTCCTGCTTTTAAAAGGGCACTGAAGTGCGAAAACAGTCTATTCTACCATTGCAATTTTCAAAAATACGAAGTATTTTCTTTTGTAGCATAATAAATTTGTTGTAATTTTTTGCTGTTGTCATCCCCCATACTAGTACACCGTATGAAAGTCTCGAATAGAAGAGTGCATTGTACAAATTTTTCTTTAGCCACAGAGGAATAAGTGATCCAATTCTGTATAGGCATCCTACCGTCATTCACGTGTTTTAGCCTTCTAGAACTGCACTCCGAAAGCGTGCTTGATGTGTTATACCTTGTCAAAAAAGCAGCAAACTACGCTTGGATGTCCAGAGCATGCTGAAGTCATAGCTGCTGACGTAACTGCATTTTATTTAACGACACGCCCGCATTTCTTCACGAAAAGTATCAATCGAGCTAACGACAAAAGGCGGCAGGCATCAAATCATTTGAAGTTGAGTAGATGTTAAATGAGTGTGTACATGAAAGCTCTTGATCATGATGGTCAAGATTTTTCCTGTCATTATTTTTGTAGTGAACAAAGTTGTCAATAAATTCTTGATGTATGGTTTCATATGAACATGGCTGTGGTGTCATTTTTCATAAATGCGCCTAAATCAAACCCCCATAATCGTCAAAACCCTTCGTGGTCATAACCGTGTTGATTAAACAAGGATGGAAAAGGTCCGACTGATTAAAAGTATGGGGCAAACTTTGCGCCCATTAGGTCTTTAGGGGGGACTCATGCGCACGCTTATGGTCATGCGAACAGTTCGGTTTGCATGTCATCACAATGGTACGTAGTTGTTTGTTGGCATTTATAACCCAAAAAGTTACTCTGCATGTAAAAGTTTCGCTGACAACACGAAAATCTGAATGCGGTATTTTTTGCGACTTAAGAGTGAAGTGGCCTTCCTACACGCCTTTTAAATGTTTAACAACGCTAGCCATCAAAACGTGTGGGCTTTCACCAGTGAGAAGGATGTTATCTTCGAATGGAATCGATAAATCAGCTGAAAAACGCCAAATCACAAGCAAAATTTAAAAGAAATTGCCGCAAGATCTCGTCCTATGAAAAGTTGCAGTGGCGCCACCTCGTGGCGTCAGTATGTCAAAGGCTCGCTCACATCTCGCTGCTCGCGCCACTAGAAGTCTTCTAGTTCACTATAATGGCGTCCCTATCTCACGAAGCATAGTGTACCTCGATGCGCGCGCCGGAGCGTGCGGGCATCAAGGCACGCTACACACCGTAGAGTGCCTTGATGTGCGCGCGCCTCCGCTTCAGGGTGGAGACACCTTTTGAAAGACTCCGTGCCGCCTTCCGGCCATATTGGTTCAAAAGTGTCGGGCGTCGCGCAGAGGCTAGCGCGGAAACGGTGCTGTAAGCAAGTTGTTCTTGACGTATTGGGATCCGTTCTTTAGCCGCTATGACAGACTGATGTGTGCCACTGTGTACCAACTCGTTCACACGCAAAAGGTCAGCGGATGTTTCGCTTCCCTCGTTACAGCGAGCGAAAAAAAAATGGGAAGCACAAGTGAAACACGACCCCTGGCATCCGACCAACACCACCAAGATATGCGAGGTTAGTTGCTGACTCGTCCAGCATGCGGCCGTGCATTTTTTAACGCTGGCAGTGAGCATGCTGTTAAAGAAATCCTTGCTGGTCTCGCAATAGCTGCATCGCACAGTCATCGCGTGAAGCTGCTTTGACAAAGAGGATGTTAAGCTTCGCGTTAAGCCGTGCGGAGTGAATAGATGCTTCGCCTACCTTGCCGATAAGCTAAACATCGTGAAGACAAGTTAATCATAACTCATTCTAAATAAGCACAGTCAAAACAATCAACAGTAATCGATACAAATCAATACTGATTGATACTCATTGATACCAATTAAGCCGCCGGAATAAACCAGGGTAAGCTACGAAAAATCCA
Organism: Rhipicephalus sanguineus; assembly: GCF_013339695.2. Taxonomy (NCBI): domain Eukaryota; kingdom Metazoa; phylum Arthropoda; class Arachnida; order Ixodida; family Ixodidae; genus Rhipicephalus; species Rhipicephalus sanguineus. Next base: position 92,900,144 of record NC_051181.1, read on the forward strand.
TGTTGAGCCAGTATATCACAGCCTATTTGAGCTTGGAGAAGCCAATTTAACGCTAGTCGATACCAATCTATACCGAGAGATACCTATCAAGTGGGATTAGGCAAGTTTAGTGGAGATTATGTCGGATCACGCTAATTCGGTCCAAGATGAGATGACATAGCTATGAGGTAGACTAGACCCGACTAGGCTATGTTCTTTCGGATTATGCATGACTAAATAAATCAGGGTTAAGCTAATCCTGAACAAGTCAATGTTGAGTGAATTCAGAATGACTAGCCGTTTGGGTGACTGCAAATGTTCACATTAGGCCGATCCGTTAAATTCGATTAAGATTGTTAAGTTAGTCCGAATCTTAAACCATCGAATTTTGTGTAAATTGAGATTGTCTAGCCAGTTGGATGACAGAGTATGGCACCGTTAAGCCCATGTTGATTAAGCCAGATTAGGCTAATCCGAATTAAGCTAATCTTGGGCCAGTCTTTTGTAAGTAAGTTGAAATTGCCTAGCCATTTGGATGACTGAGTATGGCCACAATAAGACAATAGAGATTAAGCCGGAATAATCTAGCCAGGATTAAGCCCGATTAAGCTAATCTGGGCCAATGTAATCCCGAACCAGCCATTTTGAGTAAATTCAGTTTGTCTAGTAAGTTGGATTATAGAATATGGCCACAAAGGATTAAGCCGGAATAAACTAATCCACATTAAGGCGAACACAAGCAAGTGAATTTGGAGTGAGACTGTCTTGCCTGCTGGATACCTGAACATAGCCACGTTAAGGCAGCCCGGATTAAGCCGCATTAAGCTGGTCCAAATTAGGCTAATCGTAAAGAAATCTATTTTGAGTAAGTTGAAATTGCCTAGCCAATTGGATGACCGAGTATGACAACAATAAGACAATAGGGATTTAGCCGGATTAGGCAAATCGGCATTATGCTGGTCACGAGGAAGTGAATTTCGAGTGAATTTAGACTGTCTAGCCTTTTGGATGCCCGAGCATGGCCACGTTAAGCCAATCCGTTTTAAGTGAGAATAAAATTAATCCCAATTAAACCAATCCTGAGCAAGTCAATATGGAGTAAGTTGAAAGGGCCTAGCCATTTAGATCACTGAGTATGGCCACAATAAGGCAATACAAATTAAGCGGGATAAAGCTATCATGAATTAAACTAATCCTGATCAAGGCAATTTGAGTAAGTTGAGCTAGCCCAGCTAGACATATGACGTGTGTGGCAGGATTAAGTCTATTCAGATTATCGCGGATTAAGCTAGTTCGAATTGACCCGACCAAAGCATCACTAACAAACGCATGTGAATTAGATACTGAGCCGTTCCCGCCAAAACTACTCGAAGCTCAGATAGTCTATCGCGCAGCTAACCATGAGACGAGGGCGCGCCAAAACTTCCCGCCAAAAGTCTTCGGCACCAAGCCAAGTGGGTCACGTGAACACTTCGCGCAGCTGAAACTCTCTACACCCCAGCCATCTCTTCAGAACACGTGCAGTGACCGGAGAAACTCGTGTGTAGAGCGAGTGAAATCACTTTATTGAAGGTCTAGCGGGGATGCGAACACGATGTCTACCCCGACGTATAACACGTGTGAAGGGCGGGAGTTGTTCAGCTACAACTTTGCCAATCTGGGCCTAGCTAGAAGACCACCAGCAGCGTTGTGACTCTGCCTTGCGAGACTTCGTACAAGCTGCCCGCATTTTTTTTATGGGCGCTAATACCGAACAGCTTCACAACGATGAACTTACACTCTGAGAACTTTACAAACACGGCTGCACAGAATTGGAAAATTACCATCCCTGTTCGATGTTTTGCAGTACAGATTGTATGGGCTGCTTAGTGTGCCACTCTATATCAGCTTCATTTCGAGGACAGCCAGTTCGAGGCAAATCGTAAGGATGGGTGCCGGTTGGTGAAGTGTACAGCCATACCTACACTTTTTTGATTTTAGGTGCAAGCAACTGTTCTTTGTGATTCCATGACAAATGTGTTTGCCGACCCTATTGAGAAGGTAGTGCGATGAGCTTTAGTACACACAACTGAAGACTCTTGGCGCAGCTGTTCACATGAGTACGGACATGTGGATCGAGAAACCAGGCCTATCCACAATTGTAACGAATGCGATGAGTTGTTCTTTTAGTAATGTTGCTGTGCGTAGCAAAGCGTGATTTTTAACAGCGAAGCTGTTTAAGTTTATTGAAGTTCCGGGATGGCCCGCACAAAACTGGGCGGGTATGCGCCACGGAAAGCGTATATGTGACATGCAGCTCCTTGCTAAGCATAGACATGCATAGCAAAGGGGCCGTAAATAACGTGAGCGTGAGAAAGACTTGTGTGAGAATGAGGAGGAAGGAAGGGAGGAGGACTGAGGGTAAAGCATTGTATAGCCTTGTGCATTAGAATTTAGCAAAGGTCTGGGAAAGGAAAGTGAGGGTGTGGAGAGGTGATATTAGGGCACAGAAGAGGAAACGGAGTAGTTGAGAGGGTAAACCATAACATAACGATGCCTAGTATACTATAAGAAAGGGGCGTAAGTGAAGGTGAGGAGTAACGTCAGGGTTAAGAGGATGGACTTTAGGAAGGCAAATGTACAGCATAGCATAGCCATGCATAGTACATTAATGGATGCAGCGTGAAAGGTAAAATGAGGTTGTGGAGGAGAGATGTGAGGGTAAGAAGGAGGCAAAGGCAACCACCTCCGCCGTGTCCTCATTGCATGCACATTTCCTTTCTTTTTAGATTCTTAGCGTTTCTCTTTACTTCACATTTAGAACCAGTGTGTACAGCCATAGTGAACTAGAAGGGCATTCGTCTTTTCGGTAAAGTCGTGTTCACTTCATCTTAACCAGACAGAACATCGAACTGGCTCACGAACTGCACCGGATGTGGCGTGAGTGATAGAGGAAGAATTAGTAGAGACCAGTGCAATATACATTGCAGGCCTAGAGTATATGAAGGCAATAAATATTTTGAATGGAAGGAAATGGAGCTCGTGGTATGGCTAGGTTTGCCACCGACCAGGCGCCCGCGTCTTCGGGACGTCCCGTGCAGTTGTTTATGCCTGTTTACGCCACGGAGGTGGAACACCCTTGCCGCATCACTACAAGTCTGAAATCCTTGCATTCTGAAGATTCACTTTTACATATACGATATCAAATATATGGGCACTGTGATGGGGTTTGTGCCGTCGGCGTCGCCATCATTCTACATATGAACTCCCGAATGATAAGTTCGCGGTTGCTTCCCTAGTGACGTAGACATGGCTGGGTAGTTTTATATCTGCTTCAGTCGCGTTTGTGGGCACCGCATGCGTGCTCTTACTCAGGCAGAACATACGACGTACGAGTCATTATATAATACTGACGGCAAAACAAAAAAGTTTAATTTTTTTGTGTTTGCTTTGCAGCTCGGCCGAAGGCCGGGAACCTTCCCTCAAAGACAACAGCTCCTACAGTAAACACAGCTAATGCCTGTGAAAGCTCTCTATCGACAGCGGACCAAGATGGTATAGCTGACGGTCACCTGGACGAGAGCAACCCTTTAATGAATGCTAGAGCTCTTATGCAACTGGGAGATAGAACAACCTCGGACAAAGTGCCAGTTGATCTACGTTCAATTTCATCAAGCGAAGTGCTCAAAGTTCTGCAAGACTTGCAGAAGTAGCATGCATTACTGCAAGAAAGGTTCAATGACACCAAGAAAAAAAATGCAAGCAGAGACAGAGAGAACAACGCGCCTCGAGCGCCGCATGGCAGCCCTCACATCAAACCTCCAATTCCTAAACGAGGACCAACAAGCTGCCCTCCAGAAAAGGAACCGCCAAGGCTGTCATAGCATTCAAACAGTTAGGAAGGCACTCCAGCTGAAATTTGCCTGTGGATCGACAGGTTATGACTTATTGCTGGAACAGGGCATCCCACTGCCGTCAAGAAAAACACTTATTGCGATAGCAATTATATGGACAGTCTCGGCTGGATTTTGCCGTCGCCGTCATGCACCGTATATGTATAAGTATGTATATATATATATATATATATATATATATATATATATATATATATATATATATATATATAAAAGCCCCAAAGAAAAATAATTCAGAAAAATGCTTCCGAAGCGCGGAATCGAACCAGGGACCTCTTGCTCCGCAGCGAGTGGCGCTAGCCACTACGCCACGGAACGCAGATCCTCCGCATAGCTAACGGCGAGCGTTATATACACACCCTTTGCCGCTGGACGGACTCAGAGATGGCCGGCGCTCATAAGCGTTTCTTCATTACCAGCGAGATGGCGCTAGGAGCGCGACGAGCGCATTTAAAAGTCGTCGGCGAGCTCGCTTGCTTCTTCTTATATTTGCGCAAGGAGAACCTTGGCCTTCCGCTGTCTGCTCGCGCGGTTTTCTCGTGGTGAGGGCAAGAGGGATGTTTCAAGCTTTAACCGTGATGTCCGCGCTCATGTTACGGAGCGCCGCTAAACGACGCCGCTAAACGAACAAACAGAAGATGAGCGCGAACTATCAAGTGTCACAGCTCGACACTTGAAGCACGCTAGTTTCCTTCGCTGCTTCGGCCGCCTTTGTAACAGGAGCGCTGTTCAAACTGAGAGTATCCATTGGCGAGCCTCAATTCGTATAGCATTAGTTTCTTGCTATAGCATTCATTGCTTCGCCCTTGCGGCGAAACTGTGATTTTTTTTTTCTTCGACTTCGCATTGATACGCGCTGCTTGAACACGCCGGAGCAGCCGGACAAGTCGCATGGTAGCAAACTGTTGCAGGCGCAAACATCGAATCATTGTACGATGCTTTTCTTGGTGTTGCTGGTGGCATGCTGCGATTCAGAGCTGAAATATGTGTTGTTTTTTTCGACAGTGATGTTGTTCTGGTGTAAATTATAGAGGTGTTACAAATGTTAAATCGTATATATGGCAGTATTGTTTGTGATCGTCAACGTGTTTCCCTTTTTTAATGTGTTCGTTGAGATTACGCCATGTTCTTCGTACAGGTAAACTTGTTCCCTCTAACTAGTTGATTTCACCTTCATTTTTCTTTATTCCATATCATTGTTGCGAAACTGCGACCAATTAAATGCTACTCGATCGGCGCAATAAAACTATATATGAGTGCGTCAACGTTCTCTGCTTTTTTGAATTTCTGGCAAAAATACAAATATCTAGTTTAGAGTATCATATAAGCATAAGATTACCAGCCTCAGACCTATATGATGTGATTTAGCTGTGTTTTGTTTGACACGTTGTCTTGCGAGTACTGCTTAGAAGTGTTAGTTAGATAACTGCAATAATGAAACATAGGGTCAGTAATTACTCACTTGGATCATGCTTTTTGTTTGTGGAACAATCCCTCAGGAAAGAAATGCCGCGCAGGAGAATCAGCAAATTTTCACAGGATTTTTTATGCGAATGATGAAAGTCGAAGTTGAGGGTAAAGATAGAAAACTGTAACAGCACTTCAGTGTACATGTACAAGAATCAATTGAAGCTAAGTTGAAGCAGGAATTTTGGCGACAACGTTTAAGCTTGCGGAGGAGGAAAAAACACTCCGAATTGAAAAGAAAACTCAAAACCATGATACCGCGAAAGCGTTTTGTGACCTATGACATGTACGTGACGGGTATGTCATGTAAATTTGTTTAAGAAGATGGCCACGAGAGCACCACGACCGTCTCATGTGCATCATGACGTACACAACAGCATATACATGCCATGAACTGCAATTCACGTTTGTCATACACATCTCGTGTCATGCCGAATTCGCAAAGCACCAAGAGCGCGTAATCTATGTTATGACGTACATGACATTCATTACATGATTCTCGTGTGAAGACCAGTTATTTCTGTTCGTCAGACAGCTGTCACGCCATGCCAATTCCGTTATACATTAATAATAAAACCGCCGCTAGAGCACCATGACCGGTTCATGTATGCCATGACGTATATGACAATATTTTTTGGGTTGCGACCAGTCATTTATGTTAGTCATGCGCTCTTGTCATGCCATGCCAATTTTGTTCTACATAAAGGAAATAAAACAACCGCTAATGCACCATGCACGTCATGAAGTACATGACACGCATGATATGATTTTTGTGTTGCGGCCAGCATTTGTGCTAGTCATGCGCTCCTATAATGTCATGTCAATTTCGGTACTCAACAAGTTAATAAAACAGCGGTTAGAGCTTCATGACCGAGTAAAGTATTTCATGGCCTACATGACATATACAACAGGATTTGCGTGCTATTACTAGTCATTTATGTTAGTCATACTGTCTTATCATGCCGGGTCAATTTTCGTACACATCAAGCTAATAAAACAGCCGTTCGAGCTTCATGAGCGGGTCATGTATGTCATGGCCCACATGACATGCGTTACATGTTTTTTGTGTTATCACGAGCTATTTACATTAGACATACGCTCTTATCATGCCATGGCGATTTTCGTACTCAACAAGTTAATAAAACCGCCGTTAGAGCTCCATGACCGGGTTATGTATGTCCTGACGTACATAACATGATTTTCATGTTATGAGCAGTCATTTATATTCATCTTAAGCTGTTATCGTGCCCTGTGAATTTTGGTTTACTGAAAGTTAATAAAAGAGCCTTTAGAGCTGTATTACCGAGTATTGTATGTCATTACGTGCATGATATGCATTACATGATTTATGTGCTATTACTAGTCATTTATGCTAGTCATACTCTCTTACCATTCCATGTCAATAATGGTAGTCAAAAAGGTAATAAATCCGCCATTGAAGCCCCATGATTTGGTCATGTGTGTCATGGCGCACATGACATGCATGACATGATTTTCATGAAATGACTGGTCAGTTATGGTAGTTATGCCCTCTTGTCATGTCGTGTAAATTTTGGTAGACACTAAATTAATAAAGTGGCTGTTAAAGCTCCATGACCGGGTGATATATGTCATGGCCTACATGACCTGCATGAGAAGGTTTTCTTGTTATGATCCCCTATTTATGTTATTCCTAATCTTTTCTCATCTCATGTAAATTTTGGTACTCAACAAGTTAAAAAACCGCCATTATAGCTGCTTGATGGTGTCATATATGTCATGGCGTACATGACATGCATGACATCTTTTGTTGTTATGACCAGCCATTTTTTTTCATCTAACGCTGTTATCATGCCCTGTCAATTTTGGTGTACATAATGTTAATAAAATGGCCTTTAGAAAATTATGACTGCGTCATGTGTGTCATGGTGGACACGACATGAACGAAATGCTTTTCGTGCTATGACCAGTCATTCATGTTGTGACCAGTCATTCATATGACATGTATGACAAGGTTTTCGTGTTATGACAAGTCATGTATATGTTCCCCATGCTCTTATCATACCATCTCAATTTTGGTATACATAAAGTTGACCAAATGGCCGTGGTAGCTCCTTGACTATGTCACGTGTGTCATGGCGTACAATAAACGCATGTCATGATTTTGATCTAATGAGCAGTCATTTATGTTTTTCACATGCTCTTGTCATGCCATGCCAATTTTGGGTACTCGTCAACTTAATCAATCGGCCGCGAGAGCACGAGGACCTAAGTAGCCAGTGAGATAGATAGACCGATAGATGCGTTCTAAATGCCTTTATTTTGCCATCAAATGCTTCGTGCGTAATATTTAGTGCCTAATATCTTCTTATCAACATTATATGTGCAAGCCCTACCAGCAAAAGGGATAAACTGAGCCAAATTACCGCGCATTTCGCTGAAAGCGTTCCATCTTTGCATGCCAGGCATTGACATCAAACGAGAACGTTTGAACCAATATGGCGTCCACGAAAGCAGTGTTTCCACGATGTTCCTAACGCAGCGCCTTCTCTATCGTCTTTCGAGGACATTTGCAGCGAAGCAGGCATACTAGACGGCCAATTTTTTAGGTTTACTTTTTATTGATTACTAGAGTTATTCGCCTATTTCTAGGAAACCTTCCCAAACAACCTGTGGGCCTGTAGACGATTACATTTTCTGAGTTTGCATTTTCCATCACGCAGACATCGTGTTTACGGAAAACAGAAATTTATATTTACTAATTACCACTCGTTCGCTAAGCATTATCAAAAATGATTTCAAATCAACTGTTGACAATACATAAGTTAAACCCCTCATACTGCAAAGCATACTTCCTCTATAGGAACTTAAATGATGACAGCAGTTTATAAATATATTCCCATAATCTTGCTGTAGGCGTTTTAACCTTTGTAGCGTCACTAACAGTATGTGTTGCTCAAAACGTCACTTAATATCCATGGTATTTCTAGTGGCATTATTAGTGAAACTTGGGCCACATAATTATTTTTCTTGTCAAAATAAACACGTCTTGGTAATTCGCTGGTCTCAATACCTAAGTTAAAATATATATGTCGAGATATGCCACTAACACAAGCATTACCATTCTTTTTTCCCTTTTTATATCGTGAAAGTAATATGGCCTTTTTACATAATCGATTTAAAAATTCGCTTTGACAATATACGTATTCCTGGTAACTTGCAAAAATACGTTAGCAGAATATTAGTGTGGGCAACGGCTAAACTTGTTCTTGATGTCTTTCAAAAATTTTGTTAAATTCACAGATTGAATAGAAACCGTGCTTGTGCAAATATAGTGGTAGCGTGTAATTTCTCAACAGGAAAATAAGATGCCATTCAAAAGTACCCGGTGCACTGCAGAATTATTCTTCAAAAAGCTTTGTGAGTACCTTTGTTGGCGTTGCTACTAAAGACTCATATTCGCGGCGCTTTTTTTAAAGGGAGCAGACAGACTTCAAAATCATCACGAGAGCTGTTTTGAGGACGAAGAGTCAAGGAACTAAAATTGAATTCCTGAAGCGAACAACGGCAGGACGTGCGGTGATTTTTCTCATCGTAATATTAGGAAAAAGCTAATTATCTTTCCACCGCATCTGTGAACAAATAACTAAAACAGAAGGGCACAATAGGACGTGGCTGTAATCACTTCGGCATGGTAGGACCATATGTCCACTCTATAAAAACGGTTTTGCACACAGTTGATTGCCGCTTTCATTTCCATTGTGAACAACCTGCTACCTCATTCTATTTTCACCATTTCATCATGGAAGCAACCAGGTAAACATAAAATAGACATTAAATTATGCTGGGATGGCAGGAATATGACAATGCGCTTAAGTGGAAAATTCTCAACGTTAACGCACGAATGATCTGTTCATTATCGGATGACCGGTCAAACGTCAAGTACCCATCGATCGCACCAAAACTGGAGAAATGTATTGCTGCCAGCACATGTAACGACTACGTGCCTGCCTAATATTAAATTTTGTGACAACACACTGCACGTGATCAACGTACTTAGTTACACCGAAAATGTCCAAATGGTTGTAGGGCAGTGAAATTTATATACATACATATATCTATCTACCGATCGATCTATATATTACATGCGAATCAGTTCTTTGCCAACCAAATTCACTTTACCCGTTTCCATCTACGCAACTGTCTATCTAGCGGCCTACATCTGGGTGCTCTCGGGACGTCTTTTAATCTGACACATACCAAAATTTGCATGGCAGAGCACTAGTGTATGGCCAACACAATGATGAGGTCTTTACATGACTCGCTTGAAATACTTCTCGCATACATCATGAAACTCTTCCATTCAATCACGTGGGGCACATACCCCTATACCACGGCCCATGGAATGTGGGTATGAGCCAAAGGTGAGTGACAGTTTGTATGAACCCAGGAGCGGTAATAACATATTTTCAAAAATGTTTACGCGATCGCGGTAAGGACCTTGTGTCGCAGAAAATGCGGTGCAGGCGTCGGCAGCATTGTCGTTGATAAAAATATCAGAGGGACGGAACAATTGAAAATCACGGTTTGAGCCGCAATCGAACCAAGGCTGATGTCTTGGTCATAAACATAATGGAAGAAATCTACAGCGTATCCACAGCCACTATAGTCCTCCATAAAGAAAGCGAAAGAATCCCAATAAAGAAGGGCGTACGGCAGGGAGACACGATCTCTCCAGTGTTATTCACCGCATGTTTACAGGAAGTTTTCAGGGCCCTAGATTGGGAAGAGTTAGGGATAAGAGGTAATGGAGAGTATCTCAGTAACCTACGATTCGCTGATGACATTGCATTGATGAGTAACGCGGGAGACGAATTACAGCTCATGATTACTGAACTGGATACGGAAAGTAGAAGAGTAGGTCTGAAAATTAATATGCATAAAACTAAAGTAATGTGGAACAATCTTGGCAGAGAACAGCGCTTTGCGATAGGTGGCGAGACACTGGAAGTTGTAAAGGAGTACGTCTACTTAGGACAGGTAGCAAACGCGGAGCCGAACCATGAGAGTGAAATAACTAGAAGAAAAAGGATGGGTTGGGGCTCATTCGGCAAGCATTATCAAATCATGAGTGCTAATCTACCACTATCCCTCAAGAGGAAGGTATATAACAGCTGCATCTTACCGGTACTTACCTACGGAGCAGAAACATGGAGACTTACAAAGAGGGTTCAACTTAAATTGAGGGCGACGCAGCGAGCAATGCAAAGGAAAATGATAGGTGTAACCTTAAGAGACAGGAAGAGAGCAGAGTGGGTCAGGGAACAAACGGGGGTTAAGGACCTCATAGTTGAAATCAAGAAGAAGAAATGGATATGGGCCGGGCACGTAGCACGTCGGCAGGATAACCGGTGGTCATTAAGGGTAACTGACTGGATTCCAAGAGATGGCAAACATGTGAGGGGGAGACAGAAAATTAGGTGGGTAGATGAGAATAAGAAGTTTGCCGGTATAATGTGGCAGCAGAAAGCACAGGACCGGGGGGATTGGCGGAACATGGCAGAGGCCTTTGCCCTGCAGTGGGCGTAGACAGGCTGATGATGACGATGATGAACCAAGGCATTCTGTGTCGCAGTCAAGTATTCCTTCACAGAGCTACGCCAGTGCTTGAAACTGCTTACGAAAAAGACCCTATAATGGCGTCATAGCGCGCAACGTCAACAATGGTTAGAGTAATGTAATAAACATCACAGTCATGTAATAAACATCATAACAATGTAATAAACATCACATATGAATTCCTATGACCCCCAGTGCTATGGTGAACCATTGCTCAACCTGGAGGAACATGACGAAAGCCGCTTGTTATGATGGGCACACCACCACAACGTAGGGTGCCGTTCATTTCGTTAAAATTGACATCTGCTCTGTGAGGTTAGTACCAACGTGACGTTAGACCATAGGACACCCTTTGGGCGTCAGTGTAGTCGACGTGCCTGGCAAGCCTACGATCAGTTATATTGCCGGAAGGAGGGGGGGTCATAGGACTACCCCCTCCTCAAATTGTTGCTTCCTCTAATAGGTACATTCCTCAATATTGGTGCTTTTCTCAAATAGTGAAGGCCCTCAGCAAATGTCCCGCTCCGTTCCACCCCCTGGACCTACTCATGATATACCAACAAGTACTCAATATGCACAAAGGAGTCAGTCCAACTCACAACGCTTGACTCAAAACTATAAAAAAATTGGTATAGGCCACTAATCGCCCACTGTTTCACATGACATCGACTCCCAAGATTCGTGGGATCTGCTGAATTTGATATATATTATGTTTCAGAAGAAGGTTCCTGGCTATGCTGTTAATAGTATGACGTCACGAATCATGCATCGTGCCCTTGAACCTACTCAACCGAAATACTACTGTCTTTACTGGTGAATGCATATCCCTATAATTTCTTCACTATGATTATGGGTACTGGTATTGAAGGGCACATCTATCATTCCATATTACTACTTCATTTACTTTCTTTGAATGCTTTTGTATTATCGTACGTGCTCTTGCGTGTACAGATGAGATAATCGTGCGCACGAAGAAAAATATGTAAGCTGTTATAGATGTGTTAAATAGATAAATATAAGAGGTTACTCGCCAGCTGCTTTGCTTGAACTCGATTGCCACTATGTGTGGGATCTGCCGGTATTACCTTTTTCTTCTACAGAGCGACGACAGATCTAGAAACTGTTTTGAAGAAGACGTTATGCAGGCGTCTCGGGTCAGCATCAATTGTGGTGGAAGTTTTAGCTACCGGCTGTTATGTCATTATAGTAAACATTACAAATGTACTCCCATGATTCAGCAAGCTATATTCAAGCGCTTCGGGGCCCTGGAGGAGTACGCTAACCAAAGCGCATCATCGCAACGTAGCTTCCTATCTGTTTACATAAAACTGTCGTCTGGTCTCTAACGTGCGTGTTGACGTTACGTTGGTAGATAGGCTACATTTGAAGCGCCAGCGTAGACATATCTGGTAAGCTCACGATATCCACACAGTTACTCACACCATTTGCACAAACACGTCGATCCACCTCGTAATGGTTGGCTCAAAGCCAGAAAATATAGCATAGGCAGCTACTCGCTGACTGCTTCGCATGACACCGATTCTTGCGGTGCATGGAATCTGCTGCAAATTTTATCAAATCTTTGCACATTAACTACAGCCGGTTGTGTTAATGTATACGTAGCGGTGCTGTAACACCTGATAAAACTAAAAAAAAATATTCGTTAAAGATTTGGTTAAGTTTTCTGCTACTGACACGTAATTCATAAGTGGAAGTTGCTTCACAATTACTATACTTCAAGGACATTTCTTTGCCCGTTCATTATTATTAGGGCGAAGGCCTTGGATGCCACCTAACACCCCAGACTTTAACGTCGGCAGTCGGAACATGAGTTATGCAAAAAAGTCATCATCCCATGACGTCGCCGTATGACGTCATTGTGAGGTCACAGGTGGCCAGAATCTATGACGTTATCATGGCGTCATCATGACGCGAAGTCACATGCTGACGTCATATCACGGCACTGTCGCTTGGTCAAAGGTGGGCCGATCACTGAGGCAGTGCAAAACTTAGGTGCATAAAACTTGCACTGCCTCCGATCGTGGACGCATTGCAAAACAGGTTAGGTGCAGAGAGCATTAGAAAACGTGCGAGGGAGTATAAACAATCTACGTCGTCTTAGGCGAAAGCAAAATGTTCTGTGAGTTTCATAGTAGATGCTTGGTGTGTTTTGCTTTATGGCAGTTCTCAAGGGACGTCTGCTCGATCTAAGATATTTACATCACACAACTTGCGTGCACCATTAGCGCTTAATTGGAAACCGCATTTTACGCACAACGAGGCCAACGCAGGTAACAATATCTTAACAAAACAGAGGTCATTGAACTACGTGGAATTCCTCGCTGACGCAAGTGACAGTTCTATCTATCTCAATAAACGAGGAGATATACAGGCTGTTTTTTTAGGCAACACACATTCTTTATAAAACTCCTACGACAGTAAAACTCCTTCCGTTTTCGCACATGAACGCAATGTCGCGGCGGAAACATTTTGCCGCATTTAAAATGACACTGTTGTCACGTTTTAACAGACACTCTTTAATTAACTTTCTAATTATCTCTCCCTCTCTCTCTCTCTCTCTCTCTCTCTATATATATATATATATATATATATATATATATATATATATATATATATATATCACCTATTGCCGTTACGTGTGCTGGCAGCCGTACATTGCTCCAAATTCTGTGCGCTCGATGGGTACTTGACGTTTGACCGGTCATCCGAAAACGAGCAGAACATTCGTACGCTAACCTTGCGAATTTTCCAGTTAATTGCATTGTCATGTTCCTACCATTTCAGCATAATTCAATATCTATTTTTTGCTTACCTGTTTGGCTTGAGTGACGAAATGGTCAGTATAGAATGAAGCATCACATCGTTCACAATGGAAATAAAAGCGTAATAAACTGTGTGCATCACCGTTTTCATAGAGTGGACACATGGTCCGAGCATCACGAAGTTATTACAGCCACGTCATGGCGTGCTTTTATTTTTATTTATTTGTTCACAGATGCGGTGGAAAGATAATAACTTTTTCCTAATATTGCGATCAAGAAAATCGCCGCACGTCCTGCCGCCGTTCACTTCAGGAATTCAATTTTAGATCTTTGACTCTTCGCCCTCGAAACAAGCTGTCGTGATGATTTTGAAGTCTGTCTGCTGCCTTTAAAAGGAGTGCCGCGAATCTGCATCTTTAGTAGCAACGCCAACCCGGTGACACCAGAAAGCTTTTTGAAGAAGAATTCTGCGGTAAGCCTGGCACTTTTGAACGAGATCTTGTTTTCTTTTCAGGAAATGCACGCTACCATTCTACTTGCCAAAGCACGGTTTGTATTCAATCTGCGAATTTAAGGAAATTTTTGAAAGACATCAAGAACAAGTTTGGCCGTTGCCTATACTAATGTTCTGCTAACGTATTTTTGTAGGTTGCCAGGAATGTTCACATTGTCCAAGAGAATATATTAAATCCATTTTGTAAAAAAAGCCCATATTAATTTCACAATATACAGCTGTTAATATTTTTATGTTGAAAAGAAAAAGACTGGCAATGCTTGTGTTAGTGGCATACTTCGACATGTATATTTGAGCTTAGGTATTGAGACCAGCGAATTATCGAGGCGTGTTCATTGTGAAACAAGAAATTATCTGGACCAGGTTTTTATAACTATGTCGCCAGAAATATGGATAATACGTCAATTTTTTTAGCAACACAGACTGTTTAAGTGAGCCTACAAAGATTACAACGCGTGCACCAGGATTTTGGGAATACTAACACGAAATTGTTTTATGCCGGGGTCCACCAAGACTTCAGTAACGTATTTTCGTCACGGAAATGACGTCAAAAATATTACACGATCAGATGACAAAGAAAGTTCCGTCAACCGGCATCGAACCCACGAACATTCGGTCCGCACTGCGCCGCGGTCACGCACTCCAGAGTCTTTAAAAACGCGCATATCTACCGCTCTCCGGTCGACGGGGTGGCGTTGCCCTCTGGGAACGGTAAAGTAATTCGTCATTGCTGGGGCCTCCGCGATTAACATCAGCAACGCGTTACACGTCCGTTCCATTCGGCATATTTTCAATTGAAGTGCAATTTTTTCAATGCCTTAACACACCGCGAGGTGGCAATCTTAGCCCAAGCGTCGTAAAAGCGTCAGCCTCGCTCATAGCATCAGTTTATCTTGTAAATGCTCGTTTTATTAAGATTGTGCGCAGGACGCGAATAATCTAGACTATTCGCGTCCCGCGCGCAATCTTAACAAAACGATTTACTACAATCGCGAAGCTTCTCGAACACTGCGGCGCGGTCATCGTCGAGTGTTGAGAACCGTCCTTGCCGGACAAACCCGAATACATCAAAATTAATACAAGAAACCAGCGTGGCAGTATCAAAACTAGCAATTCCTAGCTTTTTCTTTGTATACGTGACGTTCACACCCATTTATTGATTTACGCTTAATGCAAAAGCAGATGTGCTAATAGTTGATAAACAGGTTGCTAAACTGTTACATTATTTTCATCCTGTGCCAGTGCTTTATATGTTAGTGGACAGCTTCAGTACATTACTTTCTCCGCTTCGTCTTTGCAGTCAGAAACATGGACGGTTTCTTTGGAAGGTGCCTCCTTATGGCATATGCTGCTGCAGTTGGTAAGATTAGGCAAACCTACTAGAAATTCTCTAAATACCACATCCGGGGGATTGACAAACCTTTAGAAAATTTACGAAAGTGCTTTTTTTATTTATATGGAGTAGCGGTCATCATGCGACAACCATACATTGAATTGGGTTTGCCTTAGGCCAAGAACTACCACAGCACACAATGAAAACCAATGGAGGCAATCCCAGCTTTCTCCTCCATGCCGCGCAAGCACATTTTTTACTTGCTGAAGAGCTAGGAGGTTTTTCTTTGCCATTCTTTCGACGCCAGTGTGGGACCATATAGTTCGATGTGTGATATCGTGATTTTTTATTTATTCACTGTGTTTCGATACCTTATCGACTGTCCACAACTTAATAACTCATTAATCCTTCTGGAAGTTTCTGAGACACGACATACTCGACAGCAACCAGTTTCACGACTGATAATAAAATAAAAAAAGGACCATGACTTCTAGCCTTCTGTCGCTTGTGCTTTTTACTAAGCAATACTGCTGTTCTTCTATAGAAAATCTTTGTGGTGTGCACATTCATTTCGCGCTTGTAATTGCAAACTGTCCCGTTGTAACCACTACAATCTCCAATCTTACGAAATGAACGGAATGAACGGCTTAAGACGGAACATATAATTATGTTAATTAGTATGCGTAAATTAGTATTTCGGCCCCACCTTGAAACTTAGAGCTCGAAGACCTAACGCTAAACATTACATGAAGACTGTTATATAGGAAGATGTGTTCTCTGTGTAGCTGACACCCAAATGCGGTTTTTGACGATGGCGGAACAAGGGAAGCTGAGAATGCCTTCGGTTGCCATTATTATGATAGATGCCCTGAAATATTTCCTATAGAAGCTCCGGTGTTTTACTCTATAAAATACTGGTGTTTAATTTAGGTCTTGGTTTGGGTACGTACTCATTTCGCCTGTATGCTTAGCAACCATGCGCCACTAAGTAAAGAACGAAGCAAGACACAACTGGGAGGCGCTGTCATCACAAGCGTGTGTGCATTTTTCTAGTGCTTGAGATGTCAATGCCTCATCAGATCAGGACGAACATGTATTGTCTATTCCTGGACAATACGCCTCCGCCATGTACTTGTGATATTGTATTAAACGTAGCGGTAAAAAAAAAAACTTGATGAACAATCAACGCGAGTGGTTGCAATAATTGTCCCTTTATTTGTAATATTTATGTAGTAATAGTAAAACGCTATTTCTCCTTTTTGACCTTTCAGTAGCGCTGATTATTGCCCCCAACGAAGCCGAAGGATTTCCTATATTTCTTGATATTTTCGAAAACACAGCAAGAACTGAAAACAACGGCAGGAAGTAAGAAGTCAGTTTTCTCGATACCATATGAAGATGTTATCTGCACTGTCATTCTTCCCTTAAACAGAACCACTCCACGAAGCGCGCCGACAGCCTGGAATGAATAAATGAAATCAAATGAAAAGTGCGTTGCCTCTTTTCATGGACTTCCCCTGAAGGTACACAAAGCTACATCTCTATTATATGCCTCTATTTCGCTGCTTTGAAATGCAATAAAATGTGTGAAGTAAAGGACGGGATGTACAAAACAAAAACTCAATTTTTCTGAAGTTTACTTGGCCTTCTTCGACGAGTACAAGTGGCAGCGAAACGTGTTGCGGTCATCACACACACACACACACACACACACACACACACACACACACACACACACACACACACACACACATATATATATATATATATATATATATATATATATATATATATATATATATATATAGATATTCTTGTCTTTTTGTCTTGTTTTGATGTATGCGGGTTTGACCGGCAGGGACGGTTATCAACGCTCGACGCTGTCCGCGAAGTAGTGTTCTAGAAGCGTCGCGATTGTAGTAGATCGGTTTGTTAAGACTACGCCCCGCACGCGATTGTTCCAGCTTTGTCTAGAGATTACGCCGCCACCAGCGATATTGCTGGAAAGTTCGATAGCGCCTGCATAAAAGCCGACGCGCGTGACCGCTTGTCAGTTGATCGACGGTCGACGTTCTGTCCGCCGCTATCAGTGTATTGCTGTAGTTTGACTTCTAGTTTCTCGGCCACAAGTTCGGCCAAACAAAGAGTTTCATCTCGGACGTGTTCACCGCTGCCTTCGTCGACGTCACGACCACGTGACATCTGGTGGAGGTGCTGTTCCTTCATGATCCGGACGCCCCTGTCAAGCCGTGAGCCGAGCCCACACCGTCAAGAAGACACCGACCAGCGGGCCAGTCGCAGGGAGCAATATATATATATATATATATATATATATATATTTATTTATTTATTTATATAGCATCGCGAAAGGTCAAACGAACGGCGTGTTAGTGTTCACTGAAACACGCTTTTACATTAAATTTTAATAATCGCTTGTATACTTGTGATCTACCTGATTCTAGAAAGGACCTTAATTCCCTATCACAAAATAATTCGCCGAAACATTCTAGTAAGTGTTCGCCTTTTACATTTTTCATGTATCGCCGGTGCGACGCGTTTATTTGCTCCATATATACATTCGTGTTCTATAAGCTCGGCTATTTACACCATTGAGTAAGGCATTTCGTTTCTTAGAGTAGGGTCCTAGCTTTGAAAGCTAGCGGCGCCAAGGAACTTTGTTTATCTAATTTTTTCCTTACAGTGACTAGTCTTACTTGACAGAGGCAGAAGTAAATTTGTCAACTTGGGGTGTCACTGCAGCCGATGTTTCGACAAGCGGAGTTGTCTTCTTCAAGGCTGCAACCGTTGCAGTTACACCTTGAGTTTGCACAGTTGCACGCTTGAAGTCCGCTTGTCGAAGCGTCGGCTCGAGCGAAACTGTGTTGGCAAATTGTTCATCTATTCAAGATTTCTTCGCCCCTAAGAACTTCTGCAATTTCCCGATTTGGCAGAGTTAGGGATAGACGGACGGACACACAGCTTTCTCGTTTGGTCGGAATGCTTATGCATTTTTATTTCCCACAAGCCTAGCCAGCAAAGAAATCTGCCTCTCAACTTGATGCCTCTTCTTAGGGGATATAAGTTCAGCTAGCGCCTCCCCTTTTTTTTCAGTGCCTGGGCGGCCGCTCTCCTCCGGCCGTCGAGCGCGCGCTCCGCCTCTGCCCGCCTCTGCCCGCCGCTGCCGCGTGGTGGCGCTGCGCGAGTAGACTACGAGCAGGCGATGGAGCGGCTGGTGCAGGGATCTATGCGGCTGTAGGCACCACCAAACAAGGCTGGTGCAGTGGTGGCGCGCGAAGCAGCGGTCGTGATTTATATGGACAAAAATTGAAGGCATGCAGACTCCCTATAAGAACTGGTACGGGGTGTGTACACTTGTAGAGTGTTTTCGTTTATTTACTCTTTAGGTGTTTTTTTTTCAATTTTTTAATTTCTTTCATTTCCCTTTTTTTGCTCTCTGGCTAGGGCAGGTTCATCTCGCCTGCCAGATACAAATAGATCAGCCTGAAATCATCATCATCATCATCATCATCAACGGGAAGCTGGCGCTGAACGGCCGCGCGTATTACGAATCTAACGAATTGGTGTTTTCAACCGAGTTTAAATGCATTCATGCTTTCACAGGCACTGGGAGTATGGAAAGAAACGCGAAGAGAGCGGCGCACTGTTTTCATCACGCTCTGACCGTGGTGGCAATAAGATGCTCGATGGCACCCACTCCCGCACCCACACTTAAACAGGGCTCAATCAATAACTCTACGTTTGTTACAGACGGAGACGTATGCATCGCCTTTAAAATGTTCCAAGTACATGGATGGCATAGAGCCGGGGTGCCCGCGCTGTGGCCACCCCAAACGCACAACACATGCTGTGGCAATGCCCTGCGTTGCGCGGGAGCAGCGAGTCTCCCTCTACGGAGGCTGACTGGAACTATCTGCTCACTAGCCAAGACAAAGGAGACCAGCTTAGGGCCATCCAGAGGGCCCGCGCCATGGCCGTGGAGTTTAACCTCCCCGTCCCGTCGTGGGAGTGGCCCACCGGTGTCACCCCCTAAAGGTGGTCGAGCGCCGCCTCCGGATAATAATAAAGTTCTTTGCCTGCCTGCCTGGTCTTCGGTGTGTCATGGATGACTGTTTTTCTTCAATCCTGCAGGCTACAACCACTTGAAGATGAATGCGAAAAAGCAGAGAATGTAGATGCCGCTTGTTCGCATTTCTTTCCATTCCCACGGTACCTATTCCGCAGGCAGTCTGTCACCTCTTCTGCCGGTTGGATACTTACATTCGAGTTTGATAGTATTCGCGTTTTATTTTCTATTTCAGACTACTGCAACCACGACATTAGCATGCGTTAGTATTCCATGCTGTTGTGTTAAATCTCCTGCCCCCGTGCGAGATATTTCTGCACCTAAGGTGGTTTTCTTACAACCTCAAGGATCGGAGGAACTGCAAGCTTTCTGAATCAGAGCTGGTTATGAAGTGACTGTCTGATCGTCCCATCTTGAACAAGCGAATATTGAATATGACGACGCCGCGTTATATGATGTCACGCTGATGCCACCAAATTTTATGCACTGTGGCGTCATATGATGACGTCATAACGTAATGATGATTTCTCTCATCACTCGTGTTGACGGCGCCGACGGTCAATTTTGGCGTTTGATGGGGAATCAAGGCTTTCGCCTTAATTCGCTGTTCGGCTATCGTTCCATCAAATTCCAGCAGCCGCTGGTGTTCGGGATAGGTGGCTTGCAGTAATAGGCGGGATAATTAGTCTCCTAATACATATTTAAACTACACTAGAATATGTCGCCATCATTTACGACCCGAAGATTTCATAGAATTTAAAAAAGCGGCGGCTTCAGAAGCACGCAGTAGCGTCAGTCTTCGCAGAATACCCTGCACGTTTGCAGCCCAAGGTAACAACTGCACCAAGCGTGGACGTATCACTAAACATGACCGTGCTGCGTCCGAACAGTCAATGAATGTAAGATCCTGTAGCAACGATGCCTCACGATCGCCGCCACGTGCAGCGCTGACATTAGGTCCCGAAGAAGGCCATGGACACGACTTGCGCTACCGGCGAAACAACCGACAATCATCCTGTACACTGTGACAATTAATGAGTGCACAAGGCTGGACAGGCTGCTCCACGCGACAAAAGCGTCCAGGTCGACAGCTCTTCGGCGTCTAGTTTGCTAACTACCGAAAAGGGCAAATGGAAGAGAGAAGAAAGAGACATGAGGAGCCATGTACTGAGGCTACAACAGTCCGTCGACAAATGCAAAGACGAGCTCATGCAACTGACAACTGGCCCCGTTTTCACGTTTGTCACATTGGCTCAAGTTGAGAGTCGGCACTAGGACTTTAGACTTGAAAAACAGCGTGTGTTCAAAACATATTATTTGAGGAAAACACTTATTTTTAGGAAAGTACTCATTTGAGGAAGCAACAGTTTGAGGAGGGGGAAGTCCTATGATCTCCCCCCTCCATCCTGCAACAGAATTGATCATAGACTTGCCAGGCACGTCGACCACACTGACGACCAAAGGGTAGCCTATGGTCCGACGTGACGTTGGTACTCGCCTTAGAACGCAAGCGTCAATTTTATCAAAATGAACTTCACCCCACGGTGTGATAATGTGCCCTTCAAAAGAAGCGGTTTTAGCCGTATTCCTTTGAATTGACCAATGGTTGACCATAGCTCCGAGAGTCAAAGAAATTAATATGTGATGTTTATTACATTGTCAGAAACAGTGATAGCGAGCGCTGAAAACCATCATTGATGTTGCCGCGGTATGACTTAATTAGAGGGTCTTTTTCGTATGCAGTTTCAAGCACTGTCGTAGCTCTGTGGATGAAAACCTGACTGTCACGCATAATGTCTGGGTTTGATAGTAGCTCAAACCGTGATTTTCAATCGTTCTATCCATCTGATATTTCCATCAACAATACTGCTGCCGAGACCTTCGCCACATTTTCTGCGACGCGAGCTCTATAACACGATCACGTGAAATTATTCGAGTCTGTTATAGCTCCTGGCGTGATACAAACTGCGAATCACCTTTGGCTCATGCCCGCATTACATGCTCCGCGGTATAGCGTTATGTGCCCCACGGGATTGAAGGGAAGACTTGCAAGACGTACACGACAAGTATCTGAAGCTAGTCATGCAGTGACCTGTTCATCGTGTTTGTCATACACTTATGCCCCCCTATACAAATTTTAGTATGTGTCAGGTCAAAGGGACGTCCCCGAAAGCGCCTAGACGTAGGCGGCTAGATAGACAGATACGTAGATAGAAACAGTTGAAGTAATATTAAAGGGTAATATTAAGCAAGGCACGTAGCCGTTAAATGTGCTGGCAGCAAGAAAATTCTCCACACTTGGTGCGCTCAATTGCTATTTGGCGTTTGACGGGTCATCCTATAATGAACAGCTCATTCGTGCGTTAACCTTAAGAATTTTCCACGTAAGTGCATAGCCATATTCCTACCGTTCCAGCACATTTCAATCTCTGTTTTTTGTTTACCTCATTGGCGTTGTTGATGTAATGATGAGTACAGAATGAAGCAGCACATTGTACACAACGGAAATAAAAGCGGTAATCAAATGTGTG
The DNA here is from genome assembly GCF_013339695.2 of Rhipicephalus sanguineus. NCBI lineage: Eukaryota > Metazoa > Arthropoda > Arachnida > Ixodida > Ixodidae > Rhipicephalus > Rhipicephalus sanguineus. The sequence goes on from NC_051181.1 coordinate 92,922,326, forward strand.
CATAACCATTTTCATTGAGTGGACATATGGTCCAACCATCACGAAGTGATTACAGCCACGTCGCGCTGTGCCCTTTATTTTTTGTAGCGTTAGCTACACTTGCCTAGCCGGAGCCGATTTCGCGTGGATCGTCATGAGCCGTGCTGCGCATGCGCGAGGATCAGTGCGGAGCCGGCATCTCACGCGCTCTCCGCCACCGACGCGCGTGGCTCGCCGCTGCTGATGGCGAAGAGCGGGAGGAGTGTCGTCGTAGCCTGGCAGATAGACTGGCGCCGGCGCGCGCGCAACTAATCTCCTTCGTTGTGCAGTCGCCGTCTGACAATGCGCTGGTGCTGTTTGATAACGCCTCTGACTGGCGTTTGCAGGTGGGTAACGCCATGGAGGAGGAGAGCGCAAATGCTGCTCAACGGCGCAGAAGAGCCGAGAAGCTTATCTCACCGGATCCCGAAGTAGTTGCCTGGCAATTAGCGGTTCTGCGTACGAACAACGAAGAAGCAACCGACGTCGAGCAAAAATAAATATGCATGTGCCACATAAAACGTATACCATGTGTGTGTCATTGGAGCAGCAGTAAGCACGACAATCAAGCAAATCCTACACAATCTTGAAAGGTCAGAATAATCAGCTGAACATTTGCTAATGCTACCTATATCCTGGCATAGCAGAGCGAAGTCACTGCAATTTTTTTTAGTTCTTTGTTCACAGATGCGGTGGAAAGATAATTAGCCTTTTCCCAAACTTATGATCAAGAAAATCACCACACGTCCTTGCGCCTATCACTTCAGGAAGTCAATTTCACTTCCCCAATTCTTCCTCCTGAAAACAAGCAATCGTCATGATTTTGAAGTAAGCCTGTTTGCTGCCTTTAAAAGGAGTGTCGCAAATCTGCGTCTTAAGTAGTAATGCCAACCTGGTGACACCAGAAAGCTTTTTGAGGAACAATTCTGCGGTAAACCTGGCATTTTTGAACGACATCTTATTTTCCTGTTGAGTTATTACACGCTACCGCTCTACTTGCACAAGTACGGTTTCTATTCAACCTGACAATTTACGGAAATTTTTGAAAAACATCAAGAACAAGTTTAGCCGTTGACAATACTAATGTTCTGCTAACGTATTTTTGCAGGTTACCAGGAAGACTCACATTGCCCCAGAGAATATATTAAATCGATGATGTAACAAAGCCCATATTGCTTTCACAATATACGGAAGTGAATATTTGTATGTTGAAAAGAAAAAAAAATGCAGAACGCTCGTGTTAGAGGCATATTTCGACATATATATTTGAACTTAGGTGTTCACACCAACAAATTACTTATGCGTGTTTATTACGAAAAAGAAATGATCTGCCCACGTTTCGATAATTACGCCGCCGGAAATATCATAGTAAATGACCTTTTAGCAACACAGACTGTTTAATTGAGGCTACAAAAATTACAACGCCTACACTAAGATTTTAGAAGTATAAACTGCTATCATCCTTTGAGTTCATTCAAGGGAAGTACGCTTTGCAGTCTGACTGGTCCAACTTATGTATTTGCAACAGGTGATGCAAAATTATATTTAGCAATGGTTTGCCAACTAGTGGTAATTAGTAAATAAAAATGCTTTCACCTCGTAAACACGATATCTACGCGGTCGAACATGCGCGCTCAGAAAGTGTATTTGTACTGCAGGCCACAGGTTAACTGGAAAGAGTTCCTAGAAATAGGCGAATAACTCAAGAAATCAATAAAAAATAAGTCTCAATATATCATCTGAAATGCTCCTTACATATCGCCTGCTCTGTGTGCACCGCGTAGGTTTTACAGTATAGCGCTCCCAAGTTCTTTATTAAAGATGACGAGACACATTCTTTTTGGGATGAAAGACTTCCGTTAGCAAGTCACGGCATTCTATAGTGATTCCTAAAAATTCCTGGACGACGTTAAAATGTTGTATTGGCTGAGCTAGGGATGGCTTAAAATTTTACGTTACCTTTTTTTTTCTGGGAGGTCGAAGGTACCTGTTTAACCCTTAATTTAATTGTTATATTACATGACCTTGCAAACAAGTGCACAGGTGAACTCCCAGATTGTTTTGATGTACAGTACTTTGTTGTATATCAGCGTGTATGCAAGGTGTCGCAGCTATCTTTAGCCAAGGGTTAAAAAATACAATATTAGAGGTAGGCCAGTGAAATCAGTTGCAAATTGCTAAAAGCCACTTTGCGCGCTATAGACATGTTTTCGTTTTGTTATCAACTAATTTGTTAATTAGGATTATTTACCTAAATTGCTAAATATTGACTTTAGGCAAGAAATGCGGCATGCAAAGTTCGAGAGCGTCTTCAGAAACCCCAATTGCAATATTTGCGAGAAAGAAAGTCTCACGTTTACCATTTTATGCAAGCTGCAAAGAAGCCCGCGAAATACAAAAAGAACCACGTGACTAGCGCTGTCGTGAACAGCGAAACTGCTGCCCTCAGCCGTGCTTTCAGAGAACGAAATCAGCTGCGGCTGCGACTCGCCGCCTCCGTTGCAGCGGTTGGCCGATAAGTTAACGGTGGTTTCTTGGCCCGCGCTCGCTACAACTTGCACCGTCACGCGCGCCAACTGGCTGACGCACGCCAAGAAACCACCGCCAGCTCATCGGCCTACCGCTGGAACGGAGATTAATATTTACTAAATACCACTCGTCCGCTAAGCAATAACAAAAATAATTTTACATCACCTGTTGACAATACATAAGTTACACCCGTCATACTGCAAAGCATATTTCCCTTGAAGGAACTTAGTGACGATAGCAGTTTATAAATATATTCCCATAATATTGCTGTAGGCGTTTTAATCTTTGTAGCGTCACTAACAGCATGTGCTGCTCAAAAAGTCACTTAATATCCGCGGTATTTCTAGTGGCATTATTATCGAAACTTGGGCCACAAAAAAATTTTTTTTTCAAAATAAACAAGCCTTGGTAATTCGCTCGTGTCAGTACCTAAGTTCAAATATACATGTCCATGTATGCCACTTACAGAAGCATTACCATTTTTTTTTCTTTTCAACATATAAATATTGACTTCCGCATATCGTAATATTGCCTTTTTACATAATCGATTTAATAAATTCTCTTTGACAATATGAGTATTCCTGGTAACTTGCCGAAATACGTTAGCAGAATATTGGTGTGGGCAACGACTAAACGTATTCTTGATTCTTAGAAAAATTTTGTTAAATTCACAGATTGAATAGAAACCGTGCTTGTGCATATATAGGGGTAGCGTGTAATTTCTCAACAGGAAAATAAGATGCTGTTCAAAAGTACCCGGTGCACTGCAGAATTATTCTTCAAAAAGCTTTGTGAGTACCTTTGTCGGCGTTGCTACTAAAGACGCAGATTCGCGGCACTTCTTTTAAAGGGAGCAGACAGACTTCAAAATCATCACGAGAGGTGTTTTGAGGACGAAGAGTCAAGGAACTGAAATTGAATTCCTGAAGCGAACAACGGCCGGACGTGCGGTGATTTTTTTTCATCGTAATATTAGGAAAATGTTAATTATCTTTCCACAGCATCTGTGAACAAATAACTAAAACAGAAGGGCACAATAGGACGTGGCTGTAATCACTTCGGGATGGTAGGACCATATGTCCACTCTATAAAAACGGTTATGCACACAGTTGATTGCCGCTCCTATTTCCTCTGTGAACAACCTGCTGCTTCATTCTATACGCACCATTTGATCATTGAAGCCAAACAGGTAAACATAAAATAGACATTAAATTATGCTGGAATGGCAGGAATATGACACTGCGTTTAAGTGGAAAATTCTCAAGGTTAACGCACGAATAATCTGTTCATTATCGGCTGACCGGTCAAACGTCAAGTACCCATCGATCGCACCAAAACTGGAGAAATGTATTGTTGCCAGCACATGTAACGACTACGTGTCTGCTTAATATTAAACTTTGTGACAACACACTGCACGTAATCAACGTACCTAGTTACACCGAAAATGCCCAAATGAGTGTAGGGCAGTGAATTTTATATACTTACATATATCTATCTACCGATCGATCTATATATTGTGGGCATTTATCAGGCAATTCTTTATCATCTGTACATTATCATCTTCACATGCTGTCCTTTATCACCGCTTGTGGGGACACATCTTGAGATTGTTCTGTGCCTTGGATGTGATCGGCTCGCCGAGTCGCGAAGGCCCAATAAAAAGGACGTGTCGACTGCTACGTTACAAGTGGTGGAGGGTGCTCATCGGTTCCCCGTACTCTACTCGCCCGTCTTACCTCCTGGAGCTTCGTTCAGGTCGCCGTTTGTGCCAGTTGTCCACCAGCATGCCGCAGGACGAACCCTGAGGCACTTCTTTATCTACATCTTCCGCTACGGCTGCCGCAGCTTCTCCATCTTGGATCGTCAGCGGGCCCCATCGTGAGCCCCATTTATTCGCTGGACTTCGCAGTGAATATGTTTAGGATTGGCTCGACCAATATAAAGTAGTGAGTGCTGCGAACCATTGGGACGACCCGCACAAGCTCCGCCACGTCTCCTTCTACCTCACAGGCGTGGCGAAGTCTTGGTTTTTCAACCGCCAGGTTGACTGTCCCGACTGGAGCACTTTCAAGGAGCATCTCCGACAAGTGTTTGGTACTCCAGCAGTTCGATCCGCCGTTGCGAAGAGAACACTGGAAACTCGCAATCAAGAACTCGGCGAGTCTTATACCTCGTATATAGAGGATGCCCTTTCTCTTTGTCGTCGCGTGAACGCTTCCATGGTACAGTCAGACAAAGTGCGTCATCTCCTGAAAGGCATCGGGACTGTTGCCTTCAGTGCTTTGGCAATTAAGGACCCGACTACCGTCGCTGATATTGTAGCTACGTGCCAGCGCCTGGACGAGCTCGAATCAGCACGGTTGCAGCCGGACACACCTCATAACAACCCGACTGGCGATCCCTCGTTGCGCGCGATGGTCCGCGCCATCATACGCGAAGAACTGCAGTCGCTCGGCTTTTCAACGGGTGCGGTCCCTTCTCCAACCTCCAGTACCAGTTTGCGTGACGTTGTTAAGGAGGAGTTGGCGGCTACGACTGGTGCTGCGTATACAGACCCTCTCGTCCCTAGGCCACAACCAACATACGCGCAAGTCGCCGCAGTCACCCCAGCCGTCGTTCCATCGATTCCACCGCAGCCGACGCCAGCCCACCTGGCGTTTTTAATGGGCCTTCGCGGCGAGGCGAACCGATCACATCCAAAGCACAGAACAATCTCAAGATGTGTCCCCACAAGCGAAGATGATAAAGAACACCATGTTATGGTGATAATGTACAGATGATAAAGAAGTGCCTGATCAATGCCCACACTAATTTCCCCTGCGTGCAAGCGGCCATCCTGGCCGCAACCTAAAGTTGTTGAGAACGCCTTGTGAAAGACTTCATATGAGAGACATGCACAATCTCGGTACCGCGACGGCGCCGGTCAGTTGGAGCAATAACAGGTTCGACGCGATAATTAACCGGAGAGGTCTGCTCCAAGACCACGAGAAAACCGCGGAAGGGCAAGGTTGTCCCTGCGCTAATATAAGAAGAAGCGAGCGAGCTCGCCCACGACTTTTAAATGCGCCCATCGCGCTCCTAGCGCCATCTCGCTGGTAATGAAGAAACGCTTACAAGCGCCTGCCGTGTCTGACTCCGTCCAGCGGTAAAGCGTGTCGCCGTTAGCTACGCGGACGATCTGCGTTTCGTGGCGTAGTGGCTAGCGCCGCTCGCTGCATAGCAAGAGGTCCCGGTTCAATTCCGCGCTTTTGAAGGATTTTTGTGAATTATTTTTCTTTGGGGCTTTTATATATACATACATATATATACATACATATATATATATATATATATATATATATATATATATATATATATATATATATATATGTGTGTGTGTACATACTTATACATATACGGTGCATGACAGCGGCGACGGCAAAATCCAGCCGAGACTGTCCAAATAATTGCTATCGCAATAAAAGAAACAGGAAAGACAAAGCAGAAGAAACGTGCACATTCAAAGGCAGAACACCTACGCCATCTGCAAAGTGACAAAATCAAAAAGGGTGAACATTTACGCTAGTGAACACAATGAAAATCAGAAAGCAGTGAAAACAGAAAAGAAGGAACGGCCATTCAATGGCGTGGAAGGAATGCAATTTCATCAGTCACACATCAGCAGTGGAATTTGCCAAGGTTACATGTGCATATTCTTAGCCATTAGGAGGTGTGCAAGGCTAATTTAATCGCATTGAGTGTTGAGTGTGTTGAGTGTGTTGAACCAGATTGTTGAATCGTCTTGTTTATTCCCTCTCCTTAATTTGCTGTTTTGCATTATGTTGCCATAGTTTTCAAGGTTGATACATAGTATCATGACTTGACAGAATTTGACAAGGTGAAAGGGCTGTTATTGTGCCCAGGCCTTAGTTTATCCTCAATAGAAGTGCGCTGTTTATTTTTGCCATGATTCAGTGCCCAGTTGCTCAATCTTTACTCCTGAACACAGTAGGTGTGGTTAATCAAGACCTTGCTAACATTCACAACCCTTTTAAAGTGTACTTATAATTATAACTTTACTATAAAAAACTACCCAGATATCGGTAAACATGACAATATTTCACTTCTGGTGGTGTTTCGCATTTTTTTACGTCCGTTTGTTTTTCGCCCTGTGTACACTAAGTGAAAAGCTCACAAGGAAATACTTAGCAGCATCTCAAGCTTGTATTTATTTCGTGTTTTGACAAAATGTCTGCAGTAAGGATAGTCAAGTGCGAATCTTCGGCAAGGCATTCATTTTTATGTATACAGAAATCTTAGTGGCCTTCTTTTTTGTGTAATTTCCAGGAATACACTTCTGGCAAAGCAGCAAGTGTTGCGTTCCCACCAGTCTGTGTTCAAGACAAGAGTATTGTGGGCATGAGTGTCGGCAGGATTTTGTCTTGGGGGTGCAAGGCGGTGTAACTTGTCGGCCTGGTGAGCAAGAAAGCATTGGTTTAGCTTGGATGGGGTCAAGTGCTGGTGTGCCTTGAGGGGGGCAGGTGCCCTTCCTGCAAACCGCTGCCGACACCCATGATTGTGGGAACACCCTGATGTGCCTCACTTTACACTATGTCGAACAGCTCGTACTTCTTACCAGATTTGGGCCAACACTTCTATTGATGCAGAGTGTTATGCGCAATACTGCGTGCAATATTTCTGATATCGTGTGCATTTGAAAATCCCACATTGTTTCACAACAGGGGCAGTTGGGCGAGTTGGTGTATATTCATAGTTAATGAGGGTGCAAAAAAATCACAGCACAGAGAAATGAAGGGGTCAGGATGACGCGCTACTAGCAACTGAAGTTTAATCGAAACCACACAAAGATGTAAACACAGAGTACGAAAAAATTACAATACTAAACAATCACACATCCACAGAGCAATGAAGGGAGCAGACAGGACAATGCGCTACTAGACATGAAGTGTAATCAAAACCACAGAAAGATATAAACACAGATGACTAAAAAAGCCAAGCACATGTTCAACTTCAGTTGTTAGTAGTGTGACGTTCCGTCCTCTTTGTTGCTATGAGTTGTGATTTCGTTTTCACGTTTTCCTTGCCCATGAACTCAACTACTGACTGTTTACACAGCCTCTATACATGTGTGGTCATTTTTATTCATCCTCATGGCATATCAAGTCCTAGGATCCAATGTACAAAGCGACCAGTCACTATTTATGGGAATTTTTTTTTTATTTCGTTCATGTGATTGCCTAATTCCAAGTTGACGTTGCAGCCATGGTGCTTGGATTATTTTCAATGTGGTAATTATGAATAAACCATCAAGTGAGGAATTAAGGATGAACGTTTGAGTTACAGATGACACTAGCTGGCATAAAAACATTGAAACAAAGCTGTACTTGGTATGCATATTAGAAGTATTGGTACATTGCAGTCATGTGATTATGCCGACAGGTTCCCAAGCACACTTCCAGAAATTTACGATGGCTTCCGGGTATCTGTGAGTAAATATGTACAGCAACGTATGAAGGCAACCTTGTAATTTTGTGGGCATTCCTGAATGCTTTTATGCATCTTGGTAAGTCGACCTACAGTCAACACCAAAGGTCTATTTTGGGCTTTTTTGTAGAAAAGTCAACTACAAAATCATGTGCGACATGTTTTCCTGCCATAGGGCAATATAATGCAATAAAAAACTGTACAACTGCCTGTCTGCATGGTTTCATATTTCCCAAAAGTTATACTAGCCTTATTGTATTAATTTAGTTGCGTTCGTGTGTTGACTGACACCATGTACCTTGGGTAGCTTATTTTTTTCGATTGTGCTTTCATACTGGCGAAGTGAAGCGCACACGTTAGTGCGCATCATGATGAGATTTTACACCCTACTTTCGTATAGCTTAACTGCTGTGAATTATGTATAGTGCTTAGGCTATACTGTATATGTTGTTCCACGTGTTCACTTTTGGGAGTACGTTCTGTGCACGACGATGGAAATATATACCTATATCCTTACATTGACACGAGAACTGCTGCTGTTTTGATTCCAATAAAATGTTGCAACCACTGGTTCTTGTATCAATTGAAGTATGACTACTTGTCGTTCATGCAAATTGAAGAAATGAATTTGTGCTTGCAAAACAAATTGCTGTAACACTGCCTGCTCAATGTAACTGCTTGTGTTTTATTATCAAGCACATTGAACAGATGATTCATAGATTATAACACATCGTAGAAGATAAGCAACAGAAAGTTAGACAGAAAGTCATCACTGTGTTCTAACGTAGATTGGGTGATTTTTATCAATAGTAGCATAATTGAAGGTGGCTGTTGTATAAATAATATTTAACATAGTGTGCAGGTGGACGAGGGAGTGCACATATGATAGTTTTTTTCCAGTTTTCCGCATATGTGCTACAGTCCTCGTGTTTGTGTGTTACAATTGTGAAATTCTGAATTGTAAACAAGCCACCCTCTCTGCTGCTGTGATGAAGTAATTCAACAGAACCATAATTTCTCAAGAACAGCTGTTCCATTGAGGAAGAGAAATGAGAGAGGAATGCTTTTTTTTTAATGGATACCGCATCATCTGTCTGAGGGGAGGGCCACGTAGAGATGGACGTTCACAGGAGAGAAGTACAAGTACATTAACTTTTTTGTTTTGTGGGAGACCTGTCAGTGGTAAACTGGGGAGGTTGTTCTTGACCTTGGGGCATGCGTTAGGCATTCGCTTTAACGCGGTGTCGTGATGCTTAACAATAAAAGCCAATTAGTAGGAAATGTAGGTAGTATCCGAGTATGAAAGCAAATAACTACTGAATATGTGTTATAGAGAATCACTGAATGCCGTGCTAAAGCGTGCATTGCGAATAAGCGCTGATTGCGGAAATGGATAAGCGTTCAGCTGCTCAGAAGGCGCTGCCGCCCCTAGCTGCGTGCAGCTCGCGGCTGTACGCGCGCATTCAACGCAGTTTAGGTAGGCGCGTTACAATGTCCTTGTAACTCTGGAATTTTCTGCGTGTGTAATTTTCATATGCGAACACAGGCGGTCAAATGCGAACACAGGCGAACACACGCTGCCGCATCTAGACGCGTTCAGCTCACGGCGGCAATATTAGGCAGTTTTAGAATAGCGTACGCTAAGTTAAGTTAGTGTTAGCGTTTGCGGCCCGCTATTTGCGTCACTTAACGGGAGCCCGCAAGCGGTTAGCGTATGACGCATGCGCAGTTGCGCAGTTGCGCGAAAACCCAACGCAAAGTTTTGCGTACGCTATTCTAAAACTGCCTAATAACGAGAATTGCTCCACAGAGCGATTCCACGAGAGATCGAGCATGCCTGTCCGGACGATACTTTTGTTTTGCTTGGGTTTTTTATATATTATGTGGGCACATTCAATGTGCCCGGAACCGAAAATTATATTTCCAAGAAACGCTCCCAGCGCGCCAAAAATTATTTGAAGGTGGCGGCGCGGGCCTCCTGTTTTTGGTCACTACAATGTTTTCGGATTTCACGGCCAAATTTAACGCGAATTATAAATGATGTGTCGAAATTTTTTTGCTGCTTTTAATACGCATTACTGTGAATTACGTCCATGCTCTTTTTTATGCCGTCCTCAAAAGGAAAAAAATATGAAAAAATGGCAAACATGGCCGAAATAAAAAAAAAGTGTGCAAAGTATGAGGCGCCTTGGCGCCTTTCCTATTTCAAACAGAAACTTGAAAACAGTGTCAAATATAGAAAAGAGCATGTGCAACATTTATACAGAAGGTAATTTTCTTACGCGCAGTCCAAAAAAAGAAAAAATATAGTTAATTTAGCGAGCTTTTCAAAAAAAGTTCATAATAAAAAATAAAATAAAAAAGAACTCCGGTCTCAATTTTGAGGAAAATTTTTTTATCGAAGAGCGCTTATGTCAGTGAACGCACGGTTTTAATGTAATATGTCCTCATTTGCTTTGTTCACGAAATATAACGGGCCGAAACGACCCTTGCTATATGCGCTCACTTTAGTGCGACGGATGGTTTTTATTAGCTTGCATTGTGCGTAAATCTCGGTTTTAATTATTCTGCTGTATAAAAGCTTTGCTCTGGTGGCTTACCGTCAAGAAAAATGTGTTCTGCGATTTTATTTGTGCCTAGCGTGTGCGAAAGTGGGCTGCTGCCGCCATCTAAAGGGTGATTGCACGAGAGATCGAACATGCCGGTCCGGTCGATATGTTTGTTTTGCCTGGGTTTTTCATATGTTAAGTGGGCACATTCAAAGTGAACGGAACCGAAAATTTTATTTCCAGGAAATGCTCCCAGTGCGCCAAAAAATATTCGAGGGTGGCGGCGTGGGCCTGCTGTTTTTGCTCACTGCAATGTTTTCGGATTTCACGCCCAAATTTAACGCGAACTATAAATGATCTGCCGAAAAAATCTGTTCCTGGTTTTAATACGCATTACTATGAATTACCTCCATGCTTTTTTTATGCCATCCTCAAAAGGAAGAAAATGTGAAAAAATGGCAAACATGATCCCAGTCAACAAAGTTTGCTAACTTTGATGCGCCTTGGCGCCTTTCCCATTTCACACAGAAACTTCAAAACAGTGTCAAGTATAGCAAAGAGCCTTTGAAACACATATGCGGAAGATAGTTTTCCTACAGGCAGCGGAAAAGAAGAAGAAAATAGTTAAAAAGCGAGACTTTTCAAAAAAGCCCATCAAAAAAAATAAACGAAGAAAAACTCCGGTCTCAATTTCGAGGACATTTTTTTACCGAAAAGCGCTTATATCAGTGAAAACACCGTCTTAATATTCATGTCCTCATTTGCTTTGTTCACGAGATTTAACGAGCCAAAATTGCCCTTGCTGTGCGTGCTCACTTCATTGCGATTGATGGTGGTCATAAGCTTACATTGCACGTAAATCCACAGTTTTAATTATTTTCCCGCAGTAAAACTTTGCTCTGCTGTCTTGTCGTCAAGGCAACTGTATTCTCAAACTTTATGTGTGCCTAGCGTGTGCGGGGCTGGGCTGTTGCCGCTCTTTAAAGGGCTCCCGCGTACACAGTTTGCGGCTTATATCTTCAACTTACCCCGCCAGTATTCGCTAATCAGAAGCACGCGAGACATCGCGAGCACATGGTTTAGGGGAATTTTTTAAACTCTCCTTGCACACCAAACAAAGCATCAGTATACAGCGAAGGTCAGCTCTGTAACTAAGTGCAACAACCAGCAGGTGCGCTGCTTATGCAGATGTTTTCTCACTGCCTGTTTGCTTCCCTTCCATTACGTGCATTGTACGCTTTAACCATCTTCCCCATTCGACGCACACTGTGCCTAAACAACATTTGTAAAAACTTAGCTCAATCATTTCCGAGCCGTTTATTTCACTTCCCGCTATCACATGTTTTCGGCGTCGCAGATAACGTCTTCCCGTATCATCTCGACCTTTACCTGAGCGTTTCAGCAGCCAGAAAAGGTGCGGTGCGGCATGATTAAACCATGAGTGGCCGAAGCTGCACAGTTGATGATGTTTTGTTGGCACTTTACTAAAGTGCTTTCCCACGTCGTGAACAGCAGAGGTCACTCGTGGCGCCAGACGGACATTATCCTTAGTTTTGACAACGAGTGTGGCCCACAATTTCACTATCACAGCCCAAAGCGTTTTGACGCCCTTTGTCACAAAATATGAAACCGTGAGCAGTTCTGGAAACTTATTCATGGCAGCAGCGCAGAAATGAGAGAATGTGTGCGACGCTGCTCAGTATAAATGTTTCGACTCGGTCTAGCTGTGATCACTGCAACCATGGCTAGGTCCGAGTATTCTGTGCGGATTATTTACGCGTTCACAAAAAGAAGATGATTGCTGAGAAAAACATTTTCGTTGCGCAATTTTTTTTCCTTGCACTTTTTGCTGTTGCCTACCTCCATAAGCTACTGTCATATTGGCTAAGGATCTTCGCGACACCTGCGAGGTCTGCTTGCATTGCTTTACGCTCCTCAAGGAAAACCTGTCTGCATCTAACCGTGATGAGGTAGACCAAGCATTTATTCAGGAAGAAGAAGCGATTGATACCTTGAACAGGCGCGCCCACCTTTCCTTTGATGCTTGTAGGCGAGGTTGTAGGCTGCAAACTGTGTACACGTTAGCCCTTTAGAGGGTGGCAGCAGCCCACTTTCGAACACGCTAGACACAAATAAAATCTGAGAACACATTTTTCTTGACAAAAAGCCACTAGAGCAAAGTTTTGCTGCAGCAGAATAATTAAAACTGTAGATTTACGCACAGTGTAAGCTGATAACAACCATCAGTCGCACTGAAGTGAGCACACCAGCAAGGGTCATTTTGGCTCGTTATATCTCGTGAAAAAAACAAATGAGGACCTATGATATTAAAACCGTGTGTTCACTGACATAAGCACTGTTCGATAAAAAATTGTCGTCAAAATTGAGAACGAACTTTTTTATTTTATTTTTTGAAAATGAAATTTTTTGAAAAAATTTGCTCCTTTAACTATTTTTTTTCTTTTTCTTGCGCTGCGCGTAGGAAAATTACCTTCCGCATAAATGTTGCAAAGGCTCTTTTCTATGTTTGACACTGTTTTCAAGTTTCTGTTTGAAATAGGAAAGGCGCCAAGGCGCCTCAAACTTAGCGCCATTTTTTTTTATTTCGGCCATGTTTGCCATTTTTTCACATTTTTTTTTCCTTTTGAGGACGGCATAAAAAAAGCATGGACGTAATTCACAGTAATGCGTATTAAAAGCAGCAAAAAATTTGCGAGACATCATTTATAGTTCGCGTTAAATTTGGCCATGAAATCCGAAAACATTGCAGTGACCAAAAACAGGAGGCCCGCGCCGCCACCTTCAAATATTTTTTTGGCGCATTTTCGGTTCCGGGCACTTTTAATGTGCCCACATAACATATAAAAAAGCCAAGCAAAACAAACATATCATCCGGACAGGCATGTTCGATCTCTCGTAGAATCACCCCACAGCATACGCTCATGGAATGCATATACGTTCGTTCATCTGAAGATACCTTTGTCGCGCTGGTATTCGCGAATTTCGGGCGAGCGAAGCATTGTCGATATATGGAGAAGCACTCGAGAAGGCACACTTTTATCATTTTTCTAAAGGCACGACACGACGAACTGACAAATTCGGAGCCGAAGGTGTTTACGGTGGCCTGTATGACGCCCCACAAATTAGGTATCGACCTTAAGCGCAAACACACGCCTATGGTACAAGAACAGAAATTCGGAGTTCCGCCGACAAATCACCAGCCGCTGTGTACATACATTGGTACATATATAAGCCCGTGAAAAATGCACGTGAGCAAGCGGTGGCGCTGTAGTGTAATGATTATGGTATTTGCTTGCAGTGCGTGTGGTCGCGAGTTCGATTCCTGTGTTGTGCGTACTTATATGTAAATGTCGTAACTGTGCATAAATACATTGATGTCCATTTTCTAATATATCCTAGTGATAAATAATAGCAGAAATTGTAATATAGTGCTAGAAATATTTTTCTCGCGACCGCTCTGGGGCCGCCTATAAAAGGAGGTTTTAAAAGCTCTTAAAAGAAGCAGAAAAACTCCCAATGCGCTCCGTTCAAGCCCCCAAAATGAATTCACTTGAAACACCATATGTACCTTGCAAAGACTCTGTTAGTTCCAAGCAATCACTCCCTTAACAAAGGATGTAAATAAAACCTCCTAAAAAGGGGGTTTTGCGTAGTACCTTTATCATGCACGTTATGCGTCGAGCCCAAAACTCCCTAAAAGGCTAAAACCCGTTTGCAGTGTGATTGACAGTTCATATCAACCAAGAAACGGCGAGAGCAGACATTGGTAATCAAATTCGAGAGCGTTAAGGCCGACAGAGGCAGCGTTGAAAAATTAGGATCCCAGCAGGAATCGAGCCCAAGTATTCTGCGTGGCAGTCAGGTATTCTACCACAGACCCACACCTGGTCATTGGCATTGGAAAAACACCCTATGCAGGCGTAATGTCTGTGCAACATCAATTGTGGTTGTGGTGCTGGCTATCTGATTTTATAACAAAGCAACAAACACTACATATGCACTCCTACGGTGCAGGCGTCATGTCAGGTTAACCTCTGTTGTTGCAGTGTTGGCTACTGTTTTGCAGCAGTTTAATAACCTGTGTTGCTCTAGTGTTGGCTCCTGTTTTCGCGGAAGAGATTGAGGCCTGACGCACTTCCGACACTGAACTTGCTAAAGCGCGAATTTGTCAGGCATAAGCTACCTCGCAAGTAGACGGGTGTCTTTGTATACATTTCGCCACAAGTTATAATTGCGCAAGGCAACTCAGTTTTGCAATTTCCGTGTCATACCATTTTCTGTTCTGTTTAGGGGACAATTTAAGTACCGAAGTGTCAGACGTGACTTGACAGAAATATTTCTCTGCAGTGGGACCAGGACCGTGCGCAACTAAAGCTCGTCGCGTAACCTATAAACGACAGTCCCGAAGTTATACACCTAACCACAACGCGCAAGTGCATGAGAGCCTTTTTTTTAACCACCGAGCCGCTAAAAGGCTATATTCACATGAGATTTAATACTTCTCATCTTTAGGACAACGTCGAGTGCACTTTGCAATGCGCTCGAACCACAGAGCGGCACCTACACTGATATGACTCTCGTGAACGGACGGCACGACGACCACACACAGCACTCTCGACAAGTGCACTCAATGATCTTATTACAGTACATATACAGCCGATCAAGGCCAAATGCTTCTTTACATCGTGTTAGGCATACGTAGGAGCGGTTAAAGTTGCACCAACGCAACGGAACAAACCGCCTTTTGGGGCCCTGATTGACGTACGCGCACATGCAAACACAGCGCGGCAAGCAGATGACGCATGGAGCAATCCACACTAGGCGCGCTTCAGCCAGTAGCCGCCAGGCGGCGACTCCGCTCGATCTAGCGGCCAATAGGCACTGGATTTTGACCTCCAAGGTAGTGCATGTGTGAGATTTCTCCTGTGCGTGATTAAACAATGCAAATTCAAGGCGTGCATGTAAAATTAAAGTGAGCTGGAAGTCGCCATGACTCTCATCGACCCTTTAGTATAAACGCGCCCCATCTCACGTCGTTGATGATGTACTGGGCAAAATTCACGGAAGATTAACATATGGCGCGTGTCAATGGTGGAAGGCAATCGTTCGATTTATTGCGGTGACGTACGCCAGGGCGACCGTTCTAAAGAAGCGACCACGTAAACCAACAGTACAATAAAAGTTTGATGCTTAATATATACACGGTGTTTCTCACGTGCTTAGTTGATCATATGATGGGCGAATTACTAGGAGTATTCACGGTTTACCGATGATTGCCTCCGGAGGTTCGCCCCACTCATCATCATTCACCCCGTGGATATGCTGTGGATTTTTTTTAGGGGCGAAGCTCCTTAAGGCGGCACCCGTTCGTCCCTCGTAGTCGTCGTGGTCGTAGTAGTGAGTAACAAGTCTTACGCTTTGACCTCCAAGGTGGTGCCGGTGGGAGATTTCTCCTGTGCGTTGTTGAACAATAAAAAATTCGCAGCGTGCGCGTTAACTAAAAGCCGAATTCTTGTGTCTCTCATTCCCCATTAGCAGCCATTGGCATGTTCCAGTAGGAAACGTTAGTAGAAGTAGAAGTGTAAGTGTTAGCTAAAAGCCGACTTCTTCTGTCTCTCATTACCATTAGCAGCCATTGTTTACCTCCAAGGTAGTGCCTGGTGAGATTTCTCCTGTGCGTGATTAAACAATAAAAATTTTGTTCAAAACGCCGTTGATTGATGAAATAAACCAACGAAAGACGCCAGATGTTTTTGTAAAAGCAGAACGAAAGAACGCCAGATGTTTTTCTTAAAGTGTAGTAGTAGTAGTTGCATGTAGCCACCTCGCCCGATCGTCAACGGGCGAGGTGGACCGGCAACGGCGCGAGGACCCTGCCGTACGAGAGTTAAATCACACTAAAAGACATACTTTGAGGCGATACACTCTAGTGAGCTTTCAACTTTTCGTCTTAATGTACATGATAAAGAAATTATTTCTACGAAAAACGCAAGGCACACCTTGAGCAATATGTTTGGTTTTGGGACGCTAAATGGAACCATGAGGCGATGCGAAGCCGGAGCACTTGCACGATCGCGTTCCGTTGGCTTTCGTTGGGCATGCTACCGACCTCGTGTCGTGGAACGCGCGTCCTGTCTTCCCTCTAGCCTTGCCTTTAATACGCACAGGGCGAGCGGGGAATGCGGTCGCTCTTGGCGCTCTTTCGCTCGGGAGCGGACTTCTTCCTTGCATTTCACCGATCACAAGTGATTATGAAGGGACCACGTAAACCAACAGTACAATAAAAGTTTGATGTTTAATATATACACGATGTTTCACACTCTTTATATTATGTACTGGGCGCATTTCACGGAAGAGTTTCACGGTTTACAGATGATTCCCTCCGTAGCTTCGCCCCACTCATCATCATTCACCCCGTGGATATGCTGTGATTTTTTCATTCGATGGAAGCCCATAGAGGCGAGAAAATCTCTTGCGCTGAAAATTCCCATCTTTAGTGCGACTATCAGGAAGTAGACCGAGACTTCTTGAAAGTTATTCGCCTTATTAAAAAGTATTGATGCTTTTGGCAGTGTATATGCTTTGTAGGGAGGCACTTGTACAGGTATCACTACTTATTTCATAATGGACGATAGAAAGCGTAACAGTAAATCAGGGCTTTATTACAGCACACTGAATATGTTGAGTAAGACAAACAGTCAATTCAGCGATGTTATTTGTTATCTCTTGGCAGTTGTTTAGCCTCACGTCGTCTGCACACCACTCCCAAGTTGTAGAGTCCACAAAACTCTGAGTGAAAAATATTTCTGAACACGCAGCTCCTATCTTTTCAAGGCGAAAGCTTTAAAGGGCCCCTGACCAGGCCACATATCAAATTTTAGGTAGACGCTGGAAGTTGTGGTGTGCCGAATGAAGAGCAGTACGCCGCAAAAATTTTTCAAATCGGTTCATTGCGAGCTGTGAAAAACAATAATTTGTAGCGGCGCCAAACCATGATACGAGGAGGCGAGTTTCAAACCCTTGCCACTCACCCCTTGTAGCCTTAGCAAGCCAAATCCCTTCCCTGCCCTCTTCACTTGACACATACGCATGAACACGTCATGTGCATGCATGGTCACGTGCGCATGACGTGCGGTGCCAGCCCGAGCACACGAGCGGCGTTGCACGACCGCTACCTCCTCTTACAGCGAAAGCTGTTATGAGATCATTTCACCGGCCGTTTTTAACGCCGTAGTTGTCCGCCGCCGCTGCCGCCGCCGGTGTCCGTAACGAGTATCGCTCGAAATAAGGAAAAAAACGAAGTCAGAAAAAAATTCCAGGATGGAACGAGGTTCGAACCTGGGCCCTCTACGTGGGAGCCCAGTATTTAACCTCTGAGCCATGCCGGTGCTTGAAACTGCCGACGGGAAGGAACCACATTAGGATATATAATATAGCGTGGTAGAAGAGTAAAATAAGCACCAAGCGTCGCACAACACGAATTCTGTAACCAGGCGTCACACAATGCAAATTGCGCAACGAGTAGGTTGTATAATGCTTCCAACCCATTACAAAGGGCTCTGCCATAATTCTTCATCGTCATCAGGCACAGCATCAACAATGTGCGCATAATGCCTTACATGCGTTTAGCAGGTACCAACGCTCTCCGTAGAATGACGAAAAATGGCACAGTGCCTGCTGCCCTACTTCTCAAAAATTACAATGATTTATAGCGTAGTGGGTTCCTCGCAAGTGCACTTCTATTGGTTGCCAAGGAAGCCCATAAGCGCATGATGCATTTCTTCGGGGTCTCAATAAAGTTCTTCGCGCCCCCCCCCCCGGTCTCTCTCCCATGACAACGTATGTTATACAGCATGACGGGAGAGAGAAATAGCGACCGGGCGTCACCCAATGCAAATTACATAACTGGTGGGCCGTTTAAAGATTCCAACTCATTACAAAGGGCTAAGTCATAATTCATCATCGTCATCAGTCGTCGCGTCAACAAAGGACACATAATGCCTTACAGACGTGTAGCTGGTGCCTCGCTTCTCCGCAGAATGATGAATAATGGCTTAGTAGGTGCTTCCCAACTTCACAAAAATTGTGATTTATGGCGTAGTGGGTACCTTTCTGGTGTACTTGTACTGTAGCCCCAAGAGAGCTTAATGGACACTAGAAACGCCGCTCTTCCAGCTTTCGCTGTGACTGTGCTGCGGTTTCAGCGCAGGCCTGGCATTTCTTTTTTTAAGTAGCGGCCGTGGGCGTTTTGTCGGCGTTCTCTGTGGTGTAGTGCCTCTTTCTGCGGGACGGGCATGAAAGTTGCGACATTTGTACGGGCACGACAGTGGCGGTATCATGAGCCAGTGCCGCATTAACGTTTACTTGGACGCGGTAGAATAAAGGAGTATAATCAATGCTCAAACGCGCCAGAACATTACTTTCGTTTCCAGGGCTGGCGTCTGCTCGATGCGCTAACCGCGGGGACACGAACGCATGGGAAAGGGAGACACATTAGCCCCGCATCTCGCTGCAATTCACGAAAAAAATGCAAAAGACGCACGCATTACTTTGTGTGTCTCATTATTTCTCTCAAGTTTTATTAATCTATTCAAGCAAAAAAATTACAGAAACTACACATGTCGTGTCAAATAATTATCACAGTGTCACGTGCTACTGTTGGCGACGTCAGAGCACAGTCGTCTACGTAGAGGAGCGACGTCACAGCACTACCATCTACGTAGGGCCATTTTCTCATGTACGTCATCCCCTCATTCTCTAAAGCGCGCGCCCGCGAGAGGAAGGGCAAGCAGCGTTCACCTTGAAATTTGACCCATTTCCGCGGCGCGTAGCGTTGCCAGAGCATGTCCAGAGCATGCTGAAGCCATAGCTGCTGACGTAACTGCATTTTATTTAACGACACGCCTGCATTTCTTCACGAAAAGTATCAGTCGAGCTAACGACAAAAGGCGGCAGCCTTTGAAAGCCTTTGAAGTTGAGTAGATGCTAAACGAGTGTGTACATGAAAGCTCTTGATCATGATGGTCAAGATTTTTCCTGTCATTGTTTTTGTAGTGAACAAAGTTGTCAATAAATTCTTGATGTATGGTTTCATATGAACATGGCTGTGGTGTCATTTTTCATAAATGCGCCTAAATGAAACCCCCATAATCGTCAAAACCCTTCGTGGCCATAACCGCGTTGATTAAACAATGATGGAAAAGGTCCGACTGATTAAAATTATGGGGCAAACTTTGCGCCCATTAGGTCTTTAGGGGGGACTTGTGCGCACGCCTATGGTCATGCGAACAGTTCGCTTTGCACGTTATCACAATGGTACGTAGTTGTTTGTTGGCATTTATAACCAAAAAAATTACTCTCCAAGTCAAAGTTTCGCTGATCACACGAAAATCTGAAAGCGGTATTCTTTGCGACTTAAGAGTGAAGTGGCCTTCCTACACGCCCTTTTAAATGTTTAACAACGCTAGCCATCAAAACTTGTGGGCTTCC